>NW_015388265.1:0-41908 GCF_001527695.2 Protobothrops mucrosquamatus
CACACCTCCAACACTTGGATTCATAATTCTCATAAATGCGAGACATAGTTGCAGGATCCATGTGCCATCTGTAAAACATTTTATAAAAATTCTCACGTAGATTTTGAGCTTGCGTAAACTTCACATTTCTCACCCAAATCAACTCCCAAGTATCCATAGATATTGTTTCTCCTATATTTTGGGCCCATTTAATCATACAGATGGACCATTTCTGGCTTTTTTGCCTTCATCAGTTAGCCATACCCTTTATGGGATTCGAACCTGGGCAGTTATACATGCTAGTCAGTGATTTAGTCACTGAGCCACAGGTTCTCTTCCCAAGATGTGCAGACTTTTAACGCCTAGACTGCTGGCTAAGGAATTCTGGAAGTAGAAGTCCACACATCTTAGAATTGGTTGCGAAGCCTGTAAATGGAGGGGGGGGGGCGTTGTCAAAGGTGAGAAATCAAAACATCTTGGGACAGATTAAATGTCGACCACCATTTGCCCTTCCTTGGTCGTCTTCGAATCCATTGGTAGTTCAAAAAGCAGTGTCCTTGTTCATCTGGGGGCTGACAGTTTGCAAAAACTCCCCTACAAAACCTTGAATGCCCTCTTAAATCGGGGGGGGGGGTGGGTGGTGGTCAAGTGCAGGAAATAAGGACTCTATAGACCAATGGTGGTGAACCCATGGCATGCGTGCCAGAGGCGGCACTCAGAGCCCTCTCTCTGGGCCCCCGCACCATGCCCCGGAGATGGCAACCGTCCCTCTTCAATCAGTTGCCTGCTAACTCGCCGAGGTCCTACATGGCCGGATGCATCTCAACATGGCTGGTTTCCCTCCCACCTGTCCCATCCCTCCTGGCCTCGCATGCTCTCCTTTTTCCGGACACGACCCACTGCATCTATGTTCCTCTGAACTGCTGGGGGCGGGCTGCGGAGCCCCAGAGTGCATCGGTCGAGGGACTGGCAGGCTGTGGCTGCTGATGGACACCATTGGCCCCCATGCGCTCACTGACCTCTGTGTGCGTGGGCCGATGGTGTCAGGCAGCAGCCGCCCCGGCCCCCTGGCCCACCTTGCCCTGCGGCAATGGCACCCCTGCCCTGCCTTGCCTTGCCTCATCCCGCAGGACGAGCCTCCTGCCCACTGCCTCACCTACCAGAGACCCCCTGGATCTCCCCCAACCCTGCCCGGCCCCCACAGGCATCCCTCCCCATGAGCAACATCGAGGTGACCACGCCCACCTTGGCCACACCCACCCAGTCTGCCATGACCACCCACCCAGTGGGCCACGCCCACCTGGCACCCGGCAATAAATAAGTGGGTTTGGGGTTGCAGTTTGGGCACTCGGTCTCTAAAAGGTTTGCCATCACTGCTATAGACAGTTCAAATGAATACATAGGTTTATTGTAGGCTAAAGCTCTCTAGAAGAATCTGAACTACTAACAGTCAAAACGAATTGGCGGGAGATAAGAGTCAAAGGCGGGCTGGATTTAGATCTCCTGTGGGCACGCAGGGACTCGAGACTGATGACACGTTTGACTCCCCTCTCCTACCGGCAGCCGCAGAAGGTCCTTATTCTCGATTACAGCCTGCTCCCATCCTTCTCTAAATTGTTTTATCACGAAACACGGCACCCTGTCTTGCTTGCTCAGCAAGGAAGAGGCGCTCAGAATGAGATGTGGATAGAAGCTTGACCTCACAGCCAATTCTCTTGCTGCTTTGTTGGGGACCTGGGTTCCTAACCCCCCTCCCCAGTTGAGTGAATTGGGGGCTGGAAATCTGCAAGCCTTTTTACTTCCTAGCGGAAGTAAATGTGGAAACGTTGCTTGTTTGTAGGTGGTGGTGGGGCCTAAGAAGGTCTTCCCAGAAGGCACAGTCATCTCCCTGCATCCTGCAGATGAAGAAGAGGATGACGAGGATGAATTCAGCGATGATGCGGATGTGAACAAGGAGGAGAGCAAAGCGAAGCAAAAAGGTACGGGAGAAACTGGTCCTGGGGATTTATTGGAGAGTGAGACTGTCCTCCTGCAGGGTTTTCTAGGGGTGACAGGATAGCAGTCTTCCAATATTTGAGGGGCTGCCCCAAGAAGGGGTCAACCTCTTCTCCAAAGCACCCGAAGCCAGGACGAGAAGCAACGGATAGGAACTAATCAAAGAGAGAAGCAACCTAGAACTAAGGAGACATTTCCTGACAGTGAAAACAATTAATCAGTGGAACGACCTGCGTCCAGAAGTGGTGGGTGCTCCGACACTGGAAGAGATTGGACAGCCCCTTGTCTGACATGGGTCTCCTGCTTGAGCAGGGGGGAGTTGGACTAGACTAGAAGACCTCCAAGGTCCCTTCCAACTCTGTTATTTTGTTATTCTCTTCTGCCTTTTTCCCATAGAGTCTTCCCTTGGGAGCCCGCTAAGGATTAAGGATAAGGATTAATAACTGCTAAGGATTAAGCAGCTGGAGAAAGAATCTGCTTTGAACGAGTAGGTGGGAAGGAGATGATGACGAAGTGGTGGGGACGAAATGGGCTCCAGGCTCTGACTCCTATTTGGGCACAGTTGAAATCCCCTTTTCCAGCCGTTTTATTTTCCTTAGCTTTTGTTGCTCTTTCGTAATGCAAATACCTTCTTCTTTTATTTATTAGATTTGTGTCCTGCCTTTCGTTCAAGAGCTTTAGCTGGTTTTCTCTCCTCCTACTTTTCGACAGAAAAGGAGAATATTTATAGCTCAGGGTTGAACTGTGGGGTGCTTGGTGCTCTCTGAGCTTGTTGGTTTTCTTGCAGACGTTTCTTTACCAAACTAGGTAACACCATCAGCGCTAGCTTCTATTTTCCCCCGCATCATCAATTTTGCAAGGTACATTAGGCAGAGAGATGGTCAAGATCAGACCAGACCATCTTGGTCTCCTTGATCTTAGTCCTACACTTTACCGAGATACCATGTGGGTGTTGTGGCTTAATATTTCCAGATGTTGCTACTGAAGCAGTTAACCTCACAAGATGTTTGTGTTTGTTCATGGGGTGAAGATAGAAACATAATGCTTAGTTCATTATACAGTAGTGGCCAAAATTGTGGAAACCTTTTGGGAGAAGTGTACAGTAGAAATGCCACCTTTGGTTAAGTTTCCACCCATTTTTCTCCTAATTTCTTTATAACTGTAGCCTTCTTTACTTAATAAGACTATTTTACATCGCTTTCTGGGCGACCGGTCAACTCTTTGCACTATGACTTTAATTTTATTATGTTTTACAAGCTCGCTAAATGAAAGAACACAAAAAACCCCAACCAACATGATAGCCATCACATAACACACTGACAAATGTCCTCCTCTCAGCTTCAATACACGACATCAATAACCAAATCCTAACTGTGATCTGATTGGCTCATGGCCAAAACAAGATGACACCCGATTGGCTCTCTAAACACTCATGCTCATTGGCTACAATCAGATGAAGGAAAGCTACCTGATATCAACCTAAGCAAGTTGTGCTTCCTTTTTCTGGTTCTTTGGCTATATCTTTTCATAGAATACAGTACAGATAATTGAACAAACTTTGTTGCATTACATTCTTGATTAAATTATCTTTCCATTGATATATAATTTCATGGTACTACTCCCCCCCAAAAAGTGGTGTTATTAGCCATCAAACCTCAAAAAATACACTTTTCCTAAAAGGTTTCCACAATTTTGGCCACTACTGTATATGATTTCTGTCACTTCCTCCTAAACCAGGGGTGTCAAACTGCTGGCCTGCGGGCCAGACGCGTCACAAAATCGCACCCACCCCATTGCCAGCAATGGGGAAAAAGTTCGGTGACGTTGCGAGTTTGACATGTCTGTCCTAAACCAAACAGTATTTAAAGCAAAAAGCATCCTTGCTTAGGCTAGAAGGGGTGAGGGCGTAAGACTGCTGTCCCTCATCCACCATTTTCCATTGTAGCTCTTCCCAACTTGGTGCTAGGATTAGAAAAACTAGCTAATGAGGTAGACTTGAGGTATCCTGGGTGCTCTCGGAGTTTGGCTGTTTTCTTGCAGATGTTTCATTGTCCAAACTAGGTAACATCTTCAAGAAAACAACCAAGCTCAGAGAGCACCAAGGACCCCTCATTTCAGCCTTGAGCTACAAATATTCTCCTTTTGAGGTAGACTTTTTTTCAACTCACCAGTTTCTTTTGTTTAGTTGCGTCCTTTGGGTTGATAATCAAACCAACTTTGATTTTCTACTTTAGGCTACAACCCAGAAGAGGTTGGCTTGGAAGGCAGAGGTTACCTTTGGAAAGCAGCTGATGAAAACGATGCAGACCATGAGGAACAAAGACAAAGTCTCTGGGGTAAGTGGGATTCAGCAGGCAGTAGAGAACGGCACATTGTCTGTCCCATGCTCCTCTGCGATTCTTGTAAGTGATGAGAATTGTCAAGAAAACTATTGTGGCAGTTGTCTTTACAGGGCTGGGAATAGTGTCAAGGTAACGATTTAAAAGCTAACCAGCTTGTGTAATGTAAGAGGTAAGATGTAATGATGGGAATGACTCAGCAGGGTCTGTGTCTCTTTAAGAGCCTTCGTATAAAAGGGAAGGCTCTGCCCATGTGTTCTCTCTAATCTGTTTCCTGCTGTAATTGTGGTTTGTTGGATCCTGCTGCATTAGCACATGTATGTATATTGTTCCTGCTATATGATATTGTAGATAGTGTAAGATAAACCACCATCGAATACAGACCACTGTTTACTGTGTTTACTCCTGGGTTATCTCAGCGCAATAAGATTGTGCACGCTCTGACAGATAGTGCTGACTATCAGTCATCCGATTTAGAAGGATCTAAGTTCTAGTCCCATCCCTGCTCAGTGCAGGATCTAGCCAGTTTCAATGCAGGCAGTCGTAGACCTGAAAGACTTAACCACAATTGAAGCAAATAAAGTTGCCAAGTTTAAAGACCCCTCCCTGCATGGTTAGCTGAGGAATTCTGGGAGTTGAAGTCCACAAGTCTTAAAGTTGCCAAGTTTGGAGACCCCTCATCTAAGCAGATACTGTGGGACAAAGGAGCCATTCAAGATCCAGTTTTGTAAGAATAACCATAGCAGAAAGTGTTGATAAAATATAACGCTTGACATGGAAATACTGGCTAGAAATAATCGCTAAGCAACGGGTCGCAAATTGAGGATTACCTGAAATGGTTTCCTTGTGAAAAGGGTGCTGGAGCAAAGTCAGAGAACTTTAGAAGGTTCTTCCCTCCCATCTTAACTAGGCCTCACCGTGAAGATTGAAGAAGAAGAAGCTGAGTCTGAAAGCGACACAAGCTTTGGGTCTGAGCAGATGGACAGCCGGACAGCTTCCCCTCAGATGGATGATGTCAAAGGTAATTGGGTTTTCCTTTGTGGCAGGACGTTGGCTCTAAATGCACATTTTCTTTATGACGTTAAAGTGGAAACTGAACTGAGTGTGAGTAAAAAGGTGGACTTGAAGCGTTCTGGGTTTGAGGATTGTTGCCCAAGGTTGCTTCTACCAGCTCTTCCACCGGGGTGCTCAGCTTCTAATCTGCTCTTGATTCCAGTTTTCCAGAACGAGGTCTTGGGGACTCTGCAGAGAGGGGAAGAAGAGAAAATCTCTTGCGACAACCTGGTTCTGGAGATCAACTCTCTCAAGTAAGACATTTGTGGTCAGGTTTTTGAGACTTTAGGAGAAAGCGGGAGCCCCAAGACTCCCCGTCCAGAGACAGGCATGTACTTAGACCTCTTGTGTATAGATCAGGGGCAGGCAACCTTGGCTCTTGTGTGACTCGGGGACTTCAACTCCCAGAATTCCTGAGCCAGCATGGCTCAGCTTGGAAAGCTCTCCCTTTCCCCTCAGCACAGCTGGCTGAGGAATTCTGGGAGTTGGAGTCCACGAGTCATAAAAGAGCCAAGGTTGCCTACCCCTGGTACAGATGGAGGTGTGCAATCTCTCACTTAGTGAGGGGGGAGGCGGTTCTGCTCTGCCTCCTTCCAGACCTTTTCTCCTTTCTGTTTGCACTCTCTTCCCAGCTGCACTCATTTGAGAACTGCTGCAGAGTTATTTTATTTTACTTTTACTTTACTATTAATTATTTTGTTTTTTATTATTTTAATTTGTTTTTATTATTTTTTATTTTAGAATTTTATTATATTATTTTAATTTAATTTATTTTTGTTTTATGTATATATTATATATATATTATATTTATATATATTATATTAATACATTATTTTTATTTTATATTTTATTTTTATTTTATTTCAATTTATTATTTTATTTTACTTTATATTATATTTTATATTTTTTAGTTTATAATTATATTATTTTAAATTATTTTATTTTTGTTTTATATAATATATTTATATATATTATATTAATTTATATTATTTTATTTTATATTTTATTTTTATTTTATTTCAATTTATTTTATTTTACTTTATATTATTTTATATTAATGTATTTTATTTTAGTTATTTATTTCATTTTAATTTAATTTCATTATTTTATTTTATTTTACTTTATTTTATATTGTATTATATTAATTATTTTGTATTTTTTATTTTATTACATTTTAATTTATTTGTTGTTTCATATATATTATTTTATATATTTATATATTATTTTATATTGATATATTTTATTTTTTTATTTCAACTTATTTTATTTTATTTTAATTATTTTTTATTTTTTTTAATTTTGTTATATTTTATTATTTATTATTTTAATTTATCATTTTATTTTATTTTATTTTATTTTTTTTAATTTATTTGCCTGCTATCTGGTATCAAATGACTTCACTGGTTTGGAAGGCCGATTTCATAGTTTAATTCAGGCTTCTGAATTGCGTTGTTTTTGCAAGATTAAACCTGATCACAAACCTCCAATTGACAATGAGGTTTTGTCCAGTTGACACACCTGTATTATCTATAATACAGATATATTGTTTTCCATGGGGGGGGGGTTCAGATAAAGGGCCTCTTTTGTTTATTGTTTTCAGATAAGGGGTCTTAATTGTATATATGGCATTTACCACAGAACTCCAGATCCTAATTGCGATTAACTTTGATATTTCTGTTTAATATCTATTCATATATATTAGAATATTTTGGTAGCAGAGTTTGTAGTTCGTCATTTGTTTTTTTTTTTCTGTAGTTATTTCAGTAAAATGTTGTTCTGGACATGCATTTGTCTAGTCAGTTTAAATGTTTAATCCTGCTCTTGAATGTGTGCTTCTTTGGAGATCATTCATCTTCAGCATTCTTAAAAGAGCTGTAGATCATCAGACAGATAAAACATATAAGCATATCATATGTAAATATCACGGATAGGATGGGACAGGACAGGACAGGACAGAACAGAACAGAACAGAATAACAGAGTTGGAAGGAACCTTGGAGGTCATCTAGTCCAACCCCCTGCTCAGGCAGGAAACCCTATACCATTTCAGACAAATGGCTGTCCAGTCTCTTTTCTTAAAGACTTCCAATGTTGGAGCATTCACCGCTTCTGGAGTCAGGTTGTTCCGCTGATTAATTGTTCTGTCAGGAAGTTTCTCCTTAGTTCCAGTTTGCTTCTCTCCTTGATTAGTTTCCATCCGTTGCTTCTTGTCCTGCCTTCAGGTGCTTTGGAGAATAGCTTGACTCCCTCTTCTTTGGGGCAGCCCCTGAGATATTGGAACCCTCCTATCATGTCCCCCCTCGTCCTTCTCTTCGTTAAACTAGACAGACCCAATTCCAACAACCGTTCCTTATATGTTTTAGCCTCCAGGCCCCCCATCATCTTTGTTGCTCTTCTCTGCACTCTTTCTAGAGTCCCAACATCTTTTTTACATCGTGGTGACCAAAACTGGATGCAGCATTCCAAGTGTGGCCTTGCCAAGGATGTCTGTTAACATTTCTCCTTCTTTTTATAGATACGCCTATAACATCGGCCTGAAAGAGGTGATGGCGATGCTCAGCAAGGTGGTGCTGGAATACCCCCTACAGCAGATGAAAGCAGAAAAGGACCCTCAGCAATACAGCAGCCTGGTGGCCCCTGTGAGCATCCCTCCTCCTTGCCTTGATTCTGCGGCCATATTTTTAACCCCCTCAGACCTTCCCATCTGCCCATCCCAGGTCCTTGGGTTCAATAAACAGAACAAAAATGCCAAATCTGGTCTGAACGTCTGGTTGACTGCACAACAGACCATAACAATAAAAAATAATAATAAAACATTAAAAAAACAAGCAAAAACCTCAAAGGGCAGACTTGGTGGACCACTGGGCCTTTTTCTGCCCTCCGTTTTCTATGTTTCTATCCCTCTGTTTATAAAGAATCCCTTTACCCTCTTCCAATGGGTGGCTGAAATACACAGGTGGTCCTCAACTTACGGCAGTTCATTTAGTGACCGTTCAAAGTTACAACGGCACTGAAAAAAAAGTGACTTACGACCACTTTTCACACTTACGACCTTGGTAGCAGCCTCAGGATCGTGTGATCAAAATTCAGATGCTCGACAACTGCTTCATACTTAACGACCGTTGCTGTGCCTCAGGGTCAGGCTATCACCTTTGGCGACTTTCTGGCAAGCAAAGTCAATGAGGGAAAGTGATTCGCTTTACAACCGTGTTGCTAACTTGTCCACTGCAGTGATTCGCTGCAGAGAAAAGTTGTAAAATGGGGCAAAACTCACTTAACAAACGCCTAACTTAACGACAGAAATTTTGGGCTCTATTGTGGTCGTAAGTCGAGGACTCCCTGCATATATAAGGGGAAGAGATTTGAAAGTCTGTGAAAATCGAACTGCCAACTAAGCTGTAAGTTGAGGACACGAGTGGCTGCATGAAAAAGGAAACTAGGGTTGGGATAAAAAACAAACAAACTTGCAGAACAGAAAAAGAGAAATATCTCCATTTCTATTTTCTTCCTTACTCCTCTTTTTTATTTTCCTTTGCTGGTAATATTTCAGTTGTTTTTAATCTTGGTACAGATTTCTTCATTAAAACTGTATTTTTTTTTATAAAAAAAATAATAATCACAGAACAATGTCCGTTTTGTCGCTTTATAAAAAGCAGGAAATTGTACGTTTTTGCCATGCAATGTTTCTTTGTCGTTCTTTTGGGTGCAAGCGCTGTTAACGACCTCCAGTTCTATGCATTCATTTAAGGGGCTCCCCCTTTTTTTTAGCATTCAGTTCTCTTTGCTCAACTCTCTCCCCCAGCTGCTGAAGAATTGGGCTCCGCTCTTCAAGAACTACATCAAGCGGACGTCGGATCACTTGGATGCTTTGCATGCCATTGAAGAGTTCTTCTTGGAACATGAGAACCTGACCACGGCTTTGGCCAAAGTAAGCTTCCTTGGGTGTTGACAGGCTGGCTGGAGGTTGATCCTAGGCCAGTGGTGGCGAACCCATGGCACAGATGCCAGAGGCGCCACTCAGAGCCCTCTCTGTGGGCATGCATGCCATCCCCCCAGTCCTAGGCTTTCAGCTGGGTTTTATAAAAATTTTTCGCTTTAGGCCTCCACCGCCGTGTGCAAAAAAAAAAAAGGTTCAATCAGTCAATTTCAACTTCTCGCGGGGAAAAAAAAGATCTTGCAAAGTTGGAATTGATTGATTGAACTTTTTAGTCCCACCCAGTCTGCCGTTTCCACGGCAGCCACGGCCACCCAATGGGCCACACCCACCCAAAGGGCCACACCCATTCAATGGGCCACGCCCACCCGGCACCCAACGATGCATAAGTGGGTTTTGGGTTGCAGTTTGGGCACTCGGTCTCTAAAAGGTTCGCCATCACTGTCCTAGGCTGAATAATGATGACCTGTTAGTTGAACTAGATTTCCTTCTGTCTCTTACATCCATGGGGAGGTCCTATGGTCTTCTCACCAAAGTTGGGTTTTCAGGACCTATTTGCCAATCCCCGAAGGGTCCCTGTTATACAAAGGTCGTCCTCCACTTATGACCACAAGCGAGCCCAAAATTTCTGCTGTTAAGTGAGTTTCCCCCCGTTTTACAACTTTTCTTGCCACAGTTGTGAAGTGAATCACTGCAGGTGATTAGTCAGTAACCCAATTGTTAAGTGAATCTCCTTTCCCCCCTTGACTTTGCTTGTCAGAAGTTCGCAAAAGAGGATCACGTGACCCCGGGGGACACGGTGACCGTCATAAATATGACCCAGTTGCCAAGCCTCTGAATTTTGATCACGGGACCATGGGGAATGCCACGAGTGTGAAAAACGGTCATAAACCATATTTTTCAGTGCTGTTGTAACATTGAACGGTCACTAAATGAACTCTTGTAAGTCGAGGACTGTATATAAAAGGCAGCTTTATTTAACAGCGATATAGACAAGGAAGGGGAAAGGAGAATCAACATCAGTAACATGTATTTGGAAAACAAACAAGATCTGAGAATATAAGTTTTATATAATAATAATAATAATAATAATAATAATAATAATAATAATAATAATAATAATAATAATAATAATAATAATAAAAAAGTTGGAAGGGACCTTGGAGGTCATCGAGTCCAACCCCCTGCTCAGGCAGGAAACCGTGAGCAGGGGGTTGGACTCGATGATATATCTATATACCGTACTTCCCCGAAGATAAGACCAGGTCTTATTTTTATTTATTTTTTTTTTGCCTCCAAAAGAGGCACCAGGTCTTATTTTCGGGGTAGGCCTTAGCTCACCTCCGGCACTGACAGCTCCACCCAGCCGGTCCACTTCTTCTGGGGCCGAAGTTCTGCAGCTGCATTCGGGCCTGCATTTTGCAGTCAGGCCTTTCCAGAAGGCCTAAGCAGCCGAGTACCGAGCTATGGATTCAATCCATAGCTCGATGCTCGGCTGCTGAGGTCTTGCAGAATTGAGCTATGGATTGAAGCCATAGCTCGGTTCTTCGCTGCAAAGGCCTTCCAGAAAACCTTGTGACTGAGAAATGCAGGCCTGGCTGCAGAAGAGGCCTCAGAAGAAAAAGGGGGCTGGCAAGGAGAGGTCTGGCTGCAAGGTAAGTGGGTGTGGGGCAGGTGGGGCAGCTCCACACCCCCATGCCTGCCCTAGCTTGGTTTTTAGGTGTGTGCCTCACCCCAAAACTAGGGCTTATTTTTGGAATAGGGCTTATATTAGGCCCACCCTCCAAAATCAAGCTAGAGCTTATTGTTGGTGTAGGCCTTACTTTCGGGGAAACACGGTATATTGATATATATCAATATATATAGATATCCTATATTCCCATATCCTGTATGTGTGTGTGTAAATATTCATACATGCATACATACATACATATAAGGAATAGAAACTAAGGAAGATGCCTCTGTCTTCATAACTTATACATACACAAAATACCAGTTTAGAGGGGAAAACATATCACAATAGGGGCTCATGACCCCAGTTCATTACAACCGTTGTAAATATGAGTCAGTTGCCAAGCGTCCAAATTCTGATCACGTGGTTATGAGGATGCTGCAATGGTTGTTAAGTGTGAAAAAATGGTCTTCAGTCCCTTTTTTCAGTGCCATTGCAGCTTTGAATCCTCACTAAACAAACTGTTGTAAGTCATGTACTACACACACACACACACACATTGCTTTTTGGTATTGTTCCTCTCATTAGCCTTTGTGGGGTTTTTTTTTTTAAACAACTTGTAAGTTCCATCAATGGTAAGACATTAAAAGTTGTTTGTGTGGAGTTTCTTTTTCTGTATCTGTGGAAGTTCTCAGTCATCCATGTCAGGATTGTCCCAAAGCTGCTTTAGAAAAGGCAACTGGGCTTTCTTGAATTTTCTTGCAGAGAAAGTTAGAACTGAAGGAGCTTCTTGGAGGAGAAGTGAAGCGCCCTCAAGAAAAATCAAGAAAGTCTTAATTCTAAGCTTTTCTTTTCCGTACGGCTCTTTACTTCTTCCTTGCCTCCATTCCTGACCATGCATAGCCCCTCAATGCAAACCCAGCTTCTTCTGTGGTCCTTGCAGGTCCTGATGATGTTCTATCAACTGGAAATCTTAGAAGAAGAGATGATTCTGGCCTGGTTTTCTGAACGGGACACCTCAGATAAAGGCAGACAGCTTCGTAAAAACCAGCGGGTGAGTTACCATCAGTGGGTGAGGATCAAGGTGTTGTGAGCCATATCCATCCATCACGCGTATTCATACTTCATGCCAAGATGCCAGGTAGTTTATAAACATTAAAACAGAACAGTAGAACAACTTACATTAAAAAACGGCCATAAACAGAATGCATAACAGCATAAAATCCAAACAAAAGCAGACCCAATTATCACCAAAAAAAAAACCCCATTAAACAGAATTGTGCTTACTGCCTTACAGAAAATCAGAACCCCTAGGACAGGGGTAGGCAACCTCAGCTCTTTTATGACTCATGGACTTCAACTCCCGGAATTCCTGAGTCAGCTATGCATAGCTGACTCAGGAATTCTGGGAGTTGAAGTCCATGAGTCATAAAAGAGCTGAGACTGCCCTAGGAAAATAGATACACCTCAATGGCAAGCAGTTGCAGAGAAATAGTCACCTGGGTTTCTTCATGACCACCCAGGACAGGTGATTCCCTAAGATGTCCCAGAACTGTGGCAGGCAGGGCTTTAAAACCAATAGTTTGAATTAGACCCAGCCTCAATTCTGCATTTTAGACCCAGATCACCGCAATTTGTCCCATCGGCAGCTTCTGAATAGTCTTTGAAGGCAGCCCCACATAGAGGGTGTTGCAGTATTCTAAGCATGAGGGAAAGATCTTTTAGCCAGATTTCTGGAAAGTGTGAAGAGTACAGTACTTGACAAAGGAACAGTTTGCAATTCGGTAAACCTGTTAACATTAAGCCATAATTGTTTTTGTTTGGGGCTTGCTCTGATTTAACAAACTCTGGTTAAATTCACACCCTTAGCACCATATGTCAGCCCTATTGATCACCATAAGGCAAAACCAGCCAATAGTGGTTTCAGTAAATTATAGTGAAACAACTCATGGCCTAGCACAAGGGTAGGCAATTGTGGCTCTTTTATGACTCGTGGACTTCAACTCCCAGAATTCCTGAGCCAGCATGGGGGAACTATGGCCCCTTCATGACTGGTGGACTTCAACTCCCAGAATTCCTGAGCCAGCATGGCTCAGCTTGGAAACCTCTCCCTTTCCCCTCAGCATGGCTGGCTCAGGAATTCTGGGAGTTGAAGTCCACAAGTCCTAAAAGAGCCAAGGTTGCCTACCCCTGGCCTAGCACAATAATACACAATCCAGGAGCCACATGGGCCACGTTCTTATACTGATAGTCCTCGACGTACGACCACAATTGAGCCCAAAATCTCTGTTGCTAAGTGAGATTTGTTAAGTGAGTTTTGCCCCACTTGACTACTTTTCTTGCCACAGTTGTTAAGCGATTCTGTCTTCCCCACTGACTTTGCGTGTCAGAAGTTCGCAAAAGGGGATCACATGACCCCAGGACGTTGCAACGGTCATAAATACGAACCAGTTGCCAAGCGTCTAGATGTGGATCACGTGACTGTGGGGGTGCTGCAACGGTCGTAAGGGTGAAAAATGGTCCTAAACCCTTTTTCCAGTGTAACTGGACATAAACATTTTTTCCCCGTTGTAACTGAGCGGTCACTAAACGAATGGCTGTAAGTCAAGGACTACCTGTAGTTGAAATCTAATATCCGAAGCACAGCAACCTACGAAAAGAATGTTTATGGCCAAATCCGCCAGTTTTCCCCCCTTGTTCCACCTGTTTATTGCCAAGAAGTTTCAGGTGGTTCTTCCCAGGCGTCCCCATCGCTGCACGCTGATCGTCACTCATGCTGGTCCTCTTTTGCAGCTTCAGAAGTTCATCCAGTGGCTTGAGGAAGCGGAGGAAGAGTCGTCCGAAGGGGAGCAAAACTGACCTGGTGGCCTCCGTCAAAAAGAAAGACGAGCCTTGCTCTCTTTCTCAGAAGAAGGGAGGCCCCAAACATCCACCTTGGCTGAAGGAGGCGGCAGAAGAGCAAGGACATAACCGTGTGCATGGCCCATGCATGTGGGATTCGAACTCTCGGCTGGCTGACAATCCTGGGGCTTATTTCGTTGTATATTTAATGTTCCTGGCAGACACCACGGGTGGGACGGAAGGAAACCATGGCTGGATAAACCAGAGACCTGTACACTATTTAAAGTCTTTCCACGGGGTGTGTATGTGTGCACATGAGGGTGGGAGGTCTGCTAATGGCCAGGTAAGCAGTGCAACTCCCAAGTCAACCTTAACAGTTAGGATTCCAACCATTTTTGAGTTCTTCTTCTTCTTCAAAAAAAAAAAGATCTCTTGAACTTCCTGCATTTGCTTGTGTCCGTGGGAAATGGTTCGTTGAGTCCGAGAATCGGCTGTAAAAGCAGAAGAGAACAGACCAAGATAAGGTAGTAGGATAAGCCAGGACGGAAAAGATGCTACTGACATTAGCCAAATTGTCCTTTAACCCTAACCCTAAACTAGGGAAATTAACCCCGGAGAAAAGAACTTTCCTGAAAGGAAAATCTTCTTTTCGAAGTCGGGGTTAGTTCCACACTCTCACGTACAAATGTGGGTGTCATCCCAAACCACGGAGCCCTCTTTTTTTTCTTCTTCTTCTCTTTGCATAAAACGGGGGGAAATGCTCACCTACCTCACAAAGCATTTGTCGATAAAGAGAAATCTCTGTAACGGATAAGTGTTCTTAGGCCTCTTAACGTTGGTGCTGTGTTGCGCGTCGGTCTTGCTGAAAAAAGTCTGGTCCTTCAGAGCTGAGCGACATGGCTCCCATCTTGTTTTTGAGGGAAAAAGGGGGTTGTTTCTCCTGAAGCTGCTTTGAGTCGGTTCCTTTCGGCCTCTGACAAATAACGTGTTTTGGGCGAACTTTTGGGGTTCTGCTTTGGCCCTATACTGACTCCACATAGATCCAAGCTAGGCCTGTCACAGACACGTCACTTAGGGTCCTGCTCCTTCTGACGGCTTTCAAGCCACCAGAGAATGTCTCCTGTTGATAATGTTGGTTGGGACACTGGTGGCTTGAGGCTTGCCAGATAAAAGGGGTATGGTAGCTTGTTCTCTCCAACACAAGGGTCTCCAAACGTGGCCACTGGGAGACTTGTGGACTTCAACTCCCAGAATTCCTCAGCCAGCCGTGCTGGCTGAGGAATTCTGGGAGTTGAAGTCCACAAGCCTTCCAGTGGCCAAGTTTGGAAACCCCTGCTCTAATCTTCCTTTTTGTTCCACTGTCATTGCTGGTGGGGTTTTTCCAGCCTCTTTCTTGGTCAAAGTTCAGCATCTGGAATGCTGATGATGATAAGAAGAATCTAGAAGTCAAGAACTTCTGGATTATTACTGACCAACCTGCAGCCCTTCAGACCTTAACCAGTGGCCATTTGTACTTCAGAAACCTCTAGATTGGTTGACTAAACCAACATATATATATATATATTTACCTCTGGAATTGCTGGAGCCATCTCTTTTATTTTGCCACCATTTTTTGTTCTAGAAAGGAGAGAAAAAGCGAATAGTTGTCTCGTGGAGTGACTTAAATGTCTGGGAAACATTTCCTGTTTTCTTTGAGGGGGGGAGGAAGAGTTTGAACACTAACTGTGGTGTTTTACCATTGTTCTCAAATCCACCTTGTAAATGCTGAGGAAGAAGTGCTCTCTTTTTTTCCCTCCCATCCCTGCTAATATTCAATTCAGGGAGTCATTAAACCCGTCTGATGCAAAGAATGACTTGTGTGTTCTGCAGTATATTGGAATCCGAAAAGGGCTTGCATCACAGACGGTGCTAGAAGCGGCTCGGCAGCGAATCGGGCTTAAAAATCCTTCGGCCATTTTGCTGGTTTGTATACGTGTAAAGCCTGTTGTGGTTCTTATCGTTCTTGTGTTCCGCCTTTCCTTGCTTGAACTCTTTGTTATTTACTTAACTTGTTTTGCTTATTTATTTTGTGCCCCCCCACCTGAATCATTTTTCCAAATAATTCAAGGTGGCGAACATATTCAACCCACCTCCCTCCTCCTCCTATTTTCCTCACAGCGACAACCTTGTGAGGTGGGTTGGGCTGACAGAGAGGAGTTAGCCCAGTGATGGCAAGCCTTTTAGAGACCGAGTGCCCAAAAACTGGCCCCGCCCCCATTCCACCCCCTGCCCCGCCCCCACCCCATCCCCCACCCTGCCTGCCTGCAGGGCCACTCACCGCCTCCAGAGCCCGCCACAGATTGCCCAGGCAGCCCAGCAGCGCCATGGCCATGCGGTCTGCCCACGCCCCACAGCATCAACTGTGCGGGATGGGGCGTGAGGACAGAGTCTTGTCTACGCTGCCTGGCTGCCAGGTCCTTGGCTGCACTGCTCTGTGTGGGCCACGCTCGGGGGCGACTCTCCAGGGGGGCTGCTGATGAGGGGGTCGCAGGGGGAAGGGAGGCTGGGGCAACGGCACGTGTGCCCACAGAGAGGACTCCGAGTGCCGCCTCTGGCATGCGTGCCATAGGTTCGCCACCACTGAGTTAGCCCGAAGTCATCTAACTGACAATCACGGCTGTGGTGGAACTAAAACTCACAGTCTCCGGCTTTTTATTTAATTTTATTTATTTATTATTTTATTATATTTTATTTTTTTATATTATATTATTATATTATTTGTTTAGAAAATTTATATAGCCGCCTACTAGCTCACAGCGACTCTAGACAGCTGACAAACAATAAAAACACAGTATAGAAAAAATATAAAAAAATAAAATTAAAAAAACCCCCAATACAAATAAAAAGACAATACCACACCACCACCATCACCTCCCGGTGACAACACACAGTCAAATAAGCCATACCCAGGCCCCTTGGCAAAGCCAGGTGTTCAGGGCCTTATGAAAGAGTGTCAAAGTGGAGGCCAGTCTAATTTCTGAAGGGATGATATTCCCAAGGGAGGGAGCCACCACAGAGAAGGCCCTTTTTCTGGGTCCTGTCAGATGTACCTCCCTTAGGGGACGGGACCAGCAACATTCCTTGCCTCCCTGCTCTAGTGGCTCGGGTGGATGTGACCGTCAAGACACAGACCCTCAGATAATCTGGGCCCAAGCCATGAGGACTGATTGATTGATACTATTTGCAGTCCTTGTAAAACTTGCACTAAAAGTGGTTCTACTAAGTACAGGCAGTCCCTCACTTACAACTGCTCGCTTAGCAGTTATTCTAAGTTATGATGGACCTTACGACCTAATATTCAAAGTTCTGACGGTCAGGCCCCCTTTGCAGTCATCCGACCAAACTCTGGATGCCCAGTAACACGGCCACTTTGCTAGGCATTTGCAACATCCTGCGGTCACATGATCATGTTTTCTAACGGTTTTGTCAGTTTCCAGTTTTTGGCAAGGAGCCCTTTACGAACCACGGATCCACTTAATGACCACAGCATTTAACAACTGCTGCAAAACTCGTAAAATCAGGTTGCTCATGTTTTACAACTGTTAAAACGCCTTACAACTGTAATGGGCAGACTCCATCACAGTCATGTTGAGGCCTACCTGGGTTTCAAAATCTACAATTCAGCTTCAAATATCCAACTTTTTTTTGACAACCAGCTTCCACAGCCACTGAAGTGGTACCTGTTTACCTACTTGCATTCGCATGCTTTTGAACTGTTAAGTGACCTGGAGCTGAGGCAAGTAACAGGAGCTCATCCTGTCGCGCAGAGTTCGGGGTCTCAAACCTGAGCTGACAAGCTCAGCATCAGCGTTCTGTGTGCCTCTGAATATAGTCATGCTGGCCATACGGCCGTGAAAATGTTTTTGGACAATCCTGTCTCCCTCAGGTAAGTCACGGAGATGAGCACCATTCTCTAGAGCTGGACAAAACTGGACAAGTGAAACGTTTACTTTTTCCACAGCCACTGGCCAAACCCTTGCTTTATCTTTTTAGATCCCTGTTGCGACAGAAGTATCCTTCAAGATCTTGTCTTAAGTTTGTTATTGACTTCCTGTGAGATAACTTCTCCAATACAGGGAATCCTCGACTTACGAGAATTAGTTTAGGGATCATTCGACGTGACGACTGCACTGAAAAAAGTGACCTACGATTGTTTTTCACACTTAGGACCATCCCCGTGGTCACACGATCAACGTTCAGAGGCTTGGCAACTGGCTCCTATTTTACAATGGTCGCCACGTCTCCCGGGGTCACGTGATCCCCTTTTGCGACTTCCTGACAAAGTCAACGGGGAAGCCGGATTCACTTAACAGCTGTGTGGCTCGCTTAACAGCTGCACTGATTCACTTAAACAGGGCAAGGAAGGTCGTAAAACAGGGCAAAACACTTAACAAATGTCTCGCTTAGCAACGGAAATTGGGCCAAATTGTCGTAAGTTGAGGGCTACTTGTATCCTCCGAACAGAATAAACAAGGAGACACTACTCAGCCTGGGCTCCCTTATTCTAAACACTTCGTTTCTCCAAACTCGGTTCTTAATAGTCGTTCCTTTTTCCTTGTAAAGATTCCTCAGAAGCATAACCAGATGTTCTGGGACTCCATTTTATATCCCACATTTTGGCACGATTTACATACTCGAAGGCCTTGATGCAATCAAGAAGTTGAAGAGGAATCACCTTAAAGGCTTTTGCTCTCTCCATTATCCATCTTACTTTATCCATTTCAGCATTTCTCACCCTTAGCAATTTTAAGATATGCAGGCTTCAACTCCTCCTCCAACTTCAGAGTTCTGGGAGTTGAATTCTACATATTCTACAGTTGCCAAGGTTAAGAAACACTTGAGCTATCTTATTACCCATGTTTCTTTAATTATCTGTTCCCAGTATCCCTGTTTTTTCTGCCCTGGCCTTTTAGTGTTTCTCTTTAAATGTGTGATCCCATTCTCCCTCTCTTTTTTTTTTTTGAGGGGGGGATAAGCACAACTTGGCTTGTGTGAAAAATTAATGCAATGATTTGCTAATTTGCATGTTTTCCTCCATCTCGTTTCTTAAAAGTGTAAAATTTGCATGTTCTGGAGCACTTTGAGGGAACTTGGCACCTCTCCCGATATTGATTGGTGCACATTTTCCTATTTTTCTGATCTTGGAAAAAATATATATCCTGTTTTCCTTGTTTTTCTGTTTTTTTGACATTCTCGACTTGAGATACCTTCCCTTGTCTTTACTTGCTAAATGAGTGTTTCCCAACTTCTTCAAAGTGTGGATTTCAACTCCCAGAATTCACCAGCCAGCCGAGCTGCATGGGGAATTCTGGGAGTTGAAGTCCACACTTCTTCAAATGGCCATGTTTGAGACACTGTGCTAGATGTTGAAAGACTGCATCAAATAAGGCCACTTGGTCACTTTTTACCTGCTGAATTTTGCCTCCCCCCCCCCGATTTTCATAACATCTCTTATTTCTTAGGTCTTCTCGTGTTCTCTCACATGTGTTAAATACGCTGAATACGTTCCTTTCATTTATCTTACATTCTGACTGTAGGTCAGGTCAAATCCTGCTCTCTTTAATTTTCTGTATATTTGACATCAATAATTCATGCCACGTTTCACAGTCCACGATCCTGATTGTCTGGATTAGACTCTTCCATCTTCTGTTTCTTATTATGCTGACGGTGTCATCTTTCCGGTGATGTCCGAGCAGAGAGAATGCATTATGTTTCTTGAAGCAGATCTTGGAAACGAACATAGAATTATCTTCACCAAAACTCTTATTAATCTATCTCACGCAGGTAGTCCTCAACATATAACCTTAACTGAGCCCACAGTTTTGGTCATCAGTCATGACACAGTCATAAAGTGGATCACTACGTGACACCTGATTTTACAACCCGTTTTTATGATGGTCGTATAGTGAATACTGCAATTGTTTAAGCAAATGCTGCCGTTGTTAAGTGAACCCATTGTTCACTAAGGCAGGGGTCCCCAACCCCTGGTCCATGGACCGGCACCGGGATGCGGCATGCCAGCAACAGGTCCGCACAAAGAAGTGAAGCAGGATGCAGGCAGCACATAAACCACGCTCCCTCCAATCCACGGAAAAACCTCTCTCCATGGAACCAGTCCCTGGTGCCCAAAAGGCTGGGGCTGTTGTGGTAAGGCAGGGGTCCCCAACCCCCGGTCTGTGGACCAGCACCTGGCTGTGGCATGCCAACAACGGGTCCGCACAAACAAGCAAAACCTCATCCGCGAGATGCAGGCAGCACCCAAAATCACACACCCTCCGGTCTGCGGAAAAACTCTCCACAGAACCGGTCCCTGGTGCCCAAAAGGTTGGGAACCTCTGCGCTAAGGGATGGTTTGGGGCAGAAATACAGGAAATGCTGGTTTATGACAAAAAAAAGCCGTAAATCACGTTCACCTGACTGAGGATGCTGCAAAGAGTCGTAAATGTGGACTGGTTGCTGATCGCCCAAAATGAGGTCACTTGACGGGGGGGGGGGGAGACCTTGGAGCTTCAAATCTGGGTCATAAGTCCCACTTTCAGCATCCTTCAAATGGTCACTAAGTTGGAGTCCCCAACTTCCAGTCCGTGGACCAGTACCGGGCCACAGCATGCCAGCAACTGGGTCACACAAGCAAAGCCCCATCTGCAGGATGCAGGCAGCACATAAAACCATGCACCCTCCGGTCCATGGAAAAACCTCTCTCCATGGAACCAGTCCCTAGTGCCCAAAAGGTTCGGGGCCTCTGCAGTAAGTGACCGGTCATAAATTGAGGAGTACTTATATAGGTAAAAATTATACCTAGAAGTCTATATGGAGCTAATGCAGTTTGCAAAATCCTGGCGTTACGTGAACACATCATGGTGTGCTCGTAACTCTGCAGCTGGATTATGAATCAACTGCAACTTTGGGGTGGTGTTCAAGGGCAGCCCCATGTAAAGCACATTGAAAGGATCCAAACAGGAGATGGCTAAGGGACAAGCGGGGCTTTCCAATCCATGAATGGGGTTTTAATTGGTAAAAAAAATGGATTTATGCAAAGGTCCTCCTTGTGGCTATATCTTGCCTTCAAGCCATGCTATTACAGGGGAACTGCACCTATTTGCATTTTTGCTATCTTATATGTTTTGGTGGCTTGCCTCAGAATCCTAGAGTATGTTTGACTCTTGCCTCCAGAAGTTGTGGGTGCTCCAACACTGGAGGTTTTTAAGAAGAGATTGGACAGCCATTTGTCTGAAAGGATATAGGGTTGTTTTTTTTGTTTTTGTTTTTCCTGAGCAGAGGGTTGGACTAGAAAACCTCCACGGTCCCTTCCAACTCTGTCATTCTCAGTCTTGTTAAAAAATTCCGATTTTACTGAAGGCATCCTAGCCTTCTGGGGATTGTTTTTAGCTGAATCCATGTGCTTATAACCAAAGTTATCCTTTATTCAGAAGGACCTGTAATTTTCCAGGCTCTGATTGTATATCCTGGGACATTAAGAAAATCTTGTTTAAGGAGTTCCTGATGTGTGACTGTAGTTACTTGTGCAACACATAATTTTTCTTTCTATTTTGGAGCTTTGCTCTGCAGGAATACGGACACGCCACCCATCATATCTACGACATTCCGTTTCTGCAGAAATCGCCTGATTATTTTTGCTTTTAAAATGCGCAACAAAACCCACTGTCCTCTAACCTTTTATTTTCCAGGATTTTTTTTTAAATGGGAATTGACAGCAAGGTGATTTGTTTATCTACCCAAAGTGGTGCATAGGGCATTCTGCTTCTCTAGTTATAGCTATCTTGGAGTTTATCCTGTGATTTTGTTTTTGTAAGATGTTCAATTAAAAAAAAAAAGACATCAGCCTAACATTTGGGCATTTTGTGGCTTTACATAGGAACTGTGCACGATTGCTTCCCTGTCCAAAGATTGTTTCAAAAGATACTTTTTCAAAAGGCAACTGGTCTTTCTTGTTTTTTCCTTGAAGACGTTTCGCTTCTCATCCAAGAGGATTCTTCAGTTTTGACTGAATGGTGGAGGGTGGAAGTGTTTATATTCCTTGCAGTCATCTGGTCGTGGGCACTCCCTCTGAGAATCGTTGAGGTCACTTGGACGTTTATCTATGCAACAACCCATTGCACTATTCAGGTGATCCTGAGGGTACAGATAAACCTCTAAGTGGCCTCAACAACCCTCAGGGAGAGTACTAATGACCAGATGACTGTATGGAATATAATAATAATAATAATAATAATAAAGTTGGAAGGGACCTTGGAGGTCGCCTAGTCCAACCCCCTGCTCAGGCAGGAAACCCTATACCATTTCAGACAAATGGCTGTCCAGTCTCTTCTTAAAAACTTCCAGTGTTGGAGCATTCACCGCTTCTGGAGGCAGGTTGTTCCACTGGTTAATTGTTCTAACTGTCAGGAAATTTCTCCTTAGTTCTAGACTGCTTCTCTCCTTGATTAGTTTCCATCCGTTGTTTCTTGCGTTGGACTAGATGACCTCCAAGGTCCCTTCCAACTTTATTATTATTATTATTATTATTATTATTATTATTATTATTATTAAATTAATGAGAAAATTAGTGAGTGGCAATTTTGGTACAGGCAGTTCTCGACTTACGACCACAACTGAGCCCAACATTTTTGTTGCTAAGCGAGATGTTCGTTAAATGTGTTTTGCCCCACTTTATGAGCTTTCTTGCCACAGTTGTTAAGTGAATCACTGCAGTTGTTAAATGAGTAACATGGATATAAAATGAATCCGCCTTCCCCCCCCTTGAGTTTGCTTGGCAGAAGGTTGCAAAAGAGGATCACGTGACTCAGAGACACAGCAGCCGTCATAAATACGAGTCAGTTGCCAAGCCTCTGAATTTTGATCGCATGATTTTGGGGATGCTGCAACGGTTGTGTGAAAAATGGTCATAAGTCACTTTTCCAGTGGCGTAACTTTGAACAGTCACTGATAAACTGTTACAAACTTGAAAAATTCCTGTATTACAGTGGTGGCGAACCTATGGCACGGGTGCCAGAGGTGGCACTCAGAGCCCTCTCTGTGGGTACACGCGCCGTCGCCCCAGTCCTAGGCCTTCAGCTGGGTTTTATAAAACCTTTTCACTTTAGGCTTCCACCGCTGTGTACAAAAAAAAAAAGGTTCAATCAATCAGTCAATTTCAACTTCTCACGGAAAAAAAAAAGATCTTGCAAAGTTGGAATTGATTGATTGAACTTTTTAGTCCCACCCAGTTTGCTGTTACCACCGCAGCCACATCCACTCAATGGGCCACACCCACCCAATGGGCCACGCCCAGCCGGCACCCGATGATGCATAAATGGGTTTTGGGTTCCAGTTTGGGCACTCGGTCTCTAAAAGGTTCGCCATCACTGCTGTATTATCTCTTGCTGCTAGATTGGGGCTCCCCAAATCTGGATGGCATGGGAGTAGTACCTCATTTTTTGCTGTCTTCCATTAGATGTCTGGAATTTTGGAGCCCAGCTTGAACATGCACATGTATACACAAACGTCCACATACACAAACACACACACACTTATCCCCACCCATTAACTTCACAGGAATTCCTTCTGCTTGAAAACTTCGGCTAAAATGGACAATGTAAGGAATGTGGCTGAACTGTTTATTATAAGACTTCTCTTCATTGTTGTTGACTTCAGTATAATTTATTTTGTTTGTCTTTAGCCTGTTCTATTTCAGCTGAGGTTTTATTGTGTGTTGCTTCTGGGCAATCCATTTGTTTTTTTGTTTTGTTTTTTTTGCTTCGTGTTGAATAACTTGCTGTGGTTATGCTGTTTATAAATCGGCATCCTAGAAACTTTGAAATCTTACAGAGGGAAAAAATTGGCAAGAGTTGCAATGCAAACTGGTCATGTGGACTGAACTGCAAAACAATATACAAAGCATGCCTTAAAGATTGAGTAAGTATTGTGCGCTAAAACAACAGAAAAACATGATAGAGTCGCAATTATTGGAGTACTGGGCTAGGATGGAGGAGAGTGAAGTTTAAACCTTTGATTAATTGAAAATAAATTAGGGCACTGCCCGTCTTATTTTCTGTCCCCAAACCGTTAAAACAGGGTGACTGATAACTCATTATGAAATGTTTCAATTGAAGCAAAGTATTATTTTCTATGCAGTTATGTTAATAAATAGAATGCAAAGTTGAAATGCAAAGTCAGACAGCCATTTGTCTGAAATGGTATAGACCAGGGGTAGGCAACCTTGGCTCTTTTATGACTCGTGGACTTCAACTCCCAGAATTCCTGAGCCAGCTGGCTCAGGAATTCTGGGAGTTGAAGTCCACGAGTCATAAAAGAGCCAAGGTTGCCTACCCCTGGTATAGACTCTCCTGCTCAAAAAGGGGGTTGGACTAGATGACTTCCAAGGTCCCTTCCAACTCTGTTGTTCTATGTTCTATACAATACATAGGAGCACATGAATGAAATTGATTGATTAAGTGCCATCAAGTAGATGTTACCTCTTAGCGGCCACATAAATTTAATGATGATCTCTCCCCAAGTTTAGCATTCAGATCTCCCTACAGTGCATCTATCACCATTGCTGCTGGTCATCTTCTTCTCTTTCCTCCCATCTTTGCCAAGATAATACTTCTCAACATCCTACTTTGTGTTTCATCAATGAAGGCGAATCTACGTATCCCAGGATAATGTTGCAGGATCCAATCTGGGTCGGTCACCGGGACTGGGGATTTTGTCTTTGGAGCTTTTGGACCTGTGCTGGAGACCACCTTTAGGGAACTTCTCTCTAGCGGTGCTGTGTGTGGTATTTATAGTGCCTGAACAAGGGCACACAATCAATCAATTTTGCAGCTACTAAGATTGTCGGACGAGCAGGCACAAAAACAGCCAAGGAAATGGTCGAAGCCTGGGAAACAGCCACCAACCTATCTGATTTGCCACCAACCTATCAAGTACTTAGAAGGCAAAGGCTGGGCAGCACAAATGACAGCCAATAACTTAAAAGCAAGCCATCAACACACCCCAATCAACATCTAAAAAGCCACATACAACAGGCATTATAAATACCACACATAGAACAGCACACACTCTAAAAATGAGTTTTAGCCAGAGTCTGAAAGCTCGGAAGTCGAAACCGCTGGTCCCGGTGACAGATCCAGATTGGATCCTGCAACTTTGTGCTTCCTACAGAGATGCCTTGGGCCGTGACTTGAAAAGCAGAATTATGATTCTTATGCAAAAAAAAACAAAACTGTTTTCAGTGGGGGATTAGCTAAGTCACTTGGAGATCAGCCTGCCTGTCTCGGCCCATCCTCAAAGAAAATGCAAAGGAATTAATTTACGGAGGAAAAGCAGCCATTAGAAAATTGCTGGGCCTGTCAAGCAAGGGTAGCCCACGAGGATAATTCAGTATAGAAAGGGGACCTAAAAAAAAAAAAAAGTTAATTTTAAAGTTCCTTCAAGTTAACTAGAAAAGGCACAATGATATAGAGCAGTGGTCTTCAAACTTGGCCATTTTATTACTTGTGGACCAACTCCCAGAATTCCTCAGCCAGGCATGCTGGCTGAGGAATTCCGGGAGTTGAAGTCCACAAGTCATAAAAGGGCCAAGTTTGAAGACCCCTGTCTTAAATCTAACAAAGAAAATGGAGGCTGGCGGAGGAATTCTGGGAGTTGAAGTCCACCAAGTCATAAAAGGGCCAAGTTTGAAGACCCCTGTCTTAAATCTAACAAACAAAATGGAGGCTGGCTGAGGAATTCTGGGAGTTGAAGTCCACAAGTCATAAAAGGGCCAAGTTGGAAGACCCCTGTCTTAAATCTAACAAACAAAATGGGAGGCTGGCTGAGGAATTCTGGGAGTTGAAGTCCACAAGTCCTCAAAGGGCCAAGTTTGAAGACCCCTGATATAGAGCCTGAAATGTCAGCATGAAGGGATGCAACAGAAGCCACCAAGGGTTAGTTCACCCTTTCCACAAAGCCATGGTTTGTGGCATAGTTGTGGTGGTTTTCTAACCACCTTATGCTTTACAAGGAACAGCTGAACGGAGCCAATTATCTCAACCAATGAGGTCATTTACTTATATATAAAATTTATAGGCTGCCCATCTTACCTAAGGGTAACTCTGGGCGGTTTAGTCATAAAAGAAATAAAAGCTATATAAAGTAAAAAGATAAATAAGTAGTATAAAATCCAGAACATGGCTTCTGCTGCGACGTAAGAACCAGGTTATTACTGCAAGAGTTGTGCCAAGCGCAAAATGGACGGGAGGCATTGCCCCACATCTCAGGGACCTCCAGGCCTGGGTGTGAAGATCAACACCCGGATGGGGATGAGACTTGGAGGAAGCTGGAAATGCAAAGG
This sequence comes from Protobothrops mucrosquamatus, assembly GCF_001527695.2. Taxonomy (NCBI): domain Eukaryota; kingdom Metazoa; phylum Chordata; class Lepidosauria; order Squamata; family Viperidae; genus Protobothrops; species Protobothrops mucrosquamatus. Next base: position 26,189 of record NW_015388265.1, read on the forward strand.
TGCAAAAAAAGGCCACTGAAGGGATTAGTTTAGTGGGCCGGAGCAGATCCCAAACAGGAAAGACTCCAGCCTTTGGGATCTTAGGTGACAATGACGGATGGCAAGAGGCCTGACACCCCCCCTCCACAAAAAAAGCAAGGATGACCTAGATGAGAGAGAGAAAAAAATATGTCTGTGTTTGAGAAAGAGAAGAGAGAAAATATGTTTTTGTGTGTGAGAGAAAATGTGAGTGAAAAAGAGAAGGCAAGAGAGAGGGGAAATGTGTGTGAGAGAGAAAAAGAGCAAAAAATTGTGTGTGTGAGAGAGACAGAAAATTTGTGTGTGTGAGAAAGAGCAAGGGAGATTTGTGTGAGAAAGAAAATGTGAGAAAGAGCAAGAAATATTGTGCGTTTGCGAGAAAATGTGAGTGAAAAAGAAAGCAAGAGATTGCATGTCTGAGGGAGGAGGGAGAGAAAGAAAGGGAGAGAGAGAGGGAGGGAGATAGAGAGGTAGAGAGAGAAAGGGAGAGGGAGGGAAAGAATGAAAAAGAGAAAGGGAGGGAGACGGAGAGAAAGAAAGGGAGAGGGAGGGAGAGAAAGAAAGGGAGAGAGGGAAGGAGAGAAAGGGAGAGGTAGAGAAAGAAAAGGGAGAGGGAGGGAAAGAAAAAGGGAGAGAGAAAGAAAGGGAGGGAGACAGAAAGAGGGAGAAAAACAGGAAGAAGGAGAGGGAGGGAGAAAGAGAAGGAGAAGGAGGGAGAGAGGTAGAGAGAGAGAAAGAAGGGAGAAAGGGAAAGAAAGAAAAAGGGAGAGAAAGAGGGAGGGAGACAGAGAGGGAGAGAAAGAGAAAGAAAAAAAGAAAGAGGGAGAAAAAGGAGGGAGGGAGAGAGGTAGAGAGAGAGAAAGAGAAGGGAGAAAGGGAAAGAAAAAGGGAGGGAGAGAGAGAGGGAGAGAAAGAGAAAGAAAAAAAGAAAGAGGGAGAAAAAGGATAGGGAGGGAGAGAGGTAGAGAGAGAGAAAGAGAAGGGAGAAAAAGGGAAAGAAAGAAAAAGGGAGAGAAAGAGGGAGGGAGACAGAAAGAGAGAGGGAGGGAGACAAAGAGAAAGAAAAAAAGAAAGGGAGAAAAAGAAGGAGAGGGAGGGAGAGAGGTAGAGAGAGAGAGAAAGAGAAGGGAGAAAAAGGGAAAGAAAGAAAAAGGGGGAGAAGGAGAGGGAGGGAGACAGAAAGAGAGAGAGAGAGAGGGAGGGAGAGAAAGAGAAAGAAAAAAAGAGAAAGAGGGAGAAAGAGAGGCAGAGGGAGGGAGGGAGAGAGAGAAAGAGACGAGCACTGGATTGGCGATTCTTCCACCAAACTCAACGACCAAAGGCCCACCGGGGGGGGGGCGGGGGAGGTCAAACCGGGACCGGCGACCCCAGGCCGGCTGTGAAAGGGGGTTCAGCCTCCCCCTCCCAGCCTCCGGCAAAGCGCAGGGCTTGGGGGCTGCCCGAGGGACCCCCCCCTTCCCCTGTCCCCTTCCCCAAAGGCCTCCCCGGACGCCTCCTCCTCCTCCTCCTCCCGCCTGGGCTCCGCAGCCTCCCCGGAGCGGCGGGGGGTCCCGGGCGCGGCCGCCTCGCGCAGGGGAGGAGCCGGCGGCGGCGGCGGCGGAGGAGGAGGAGGAGGAGGAGGAGCGGCCGGAGCTTGCGCGCTGGGCCGGGAGGGCGGGCGGCGCTGGCACCCGGTCCGAGAACAAGGGACGAGGCCGGGCGGCGCGGCGAGGCGGGCCTGGCTGGGCGGGAGCGGCCGGGTCTGCCCGGGTCTGGGGTCGGCCATGGCGGCGGCGGAGACCAAGATCATCTACCACCTGGACGACCAGGAGACGCCGTACCTGGTGAAGCTGCCGCTGCCGGCCGAGCGGGTCACGCTGGGCGACTTCAAGGCGCTGCTCAACCGGCCCAACTACAAGTTCTACTTCAAGTCCATGGACGACGATTTCGGGTGAGCTGCAGGCCGCCCGGGGGAAGGGGACGATGGGGCTTGGAGTCGCCGCGGGCCGGGGCTCCATTCCCTCCCCCCCTCGCGTCCTTTCCACCCAGCCCGGTCTTGCCTACCCCCCCCCCAAACAGCCTCTCCTTTTGGATCGCAACTCCCATCCTCCCCGGCCAGGCGCCGAGCTGCTGCTGCTGCTGCAGCCGGCTGGCTGGCGCCTGGTCTCCCGGGCGGCGTTGCGCCCTCGCTGCGCCCTGGCTTTGGGCTCGGCCGGGAAGGGGAACAAAAAGGCAGCCCCGTGCCTGACCCGCGACTGACCTGGTCGTGGCTGGCGGAGCTAACTCGGCTTGCCTGGGAAGGGCGCCTGACTTGCTGAAGGTCGGGAACCGATCGACACGAGTCGGAGCTTGCAGATGTGTGATGCTTTGGGGCAAGCCTGCAGGAAAACCCCCAGGTTCGCCTTGGCAAGATGGGCCGTTGTCTTTTGCCCAGTTTGGGGAGGGGGGGCTTGCTTGTTTTCTTGCAGACGTTTCATCACCCAAAGTAGTCAACTTGGGTCGTGAAACGTCTGCAAGAAAACAAGCAGAGAGCACCCCGGACCCCTCATTCCAACCCTGAGCTACAAATATTCTCTTTTCACAATTTTGGGGGATGGGGTAGGGAAAATCTTCAAAGGCCAGCTTCTGGGGCCAACAGATGCTTCTCCAGCTCTTCTTCTTCAAAGGAGGAGGAACCCCCTTTCTACCCTCTTCCCAATGGGAGAAATCAAATTTTCCTCCTCCGAAATAGAGGAGAAAAGGCCGACTCAATTTCACCCTGGATTTATTAATCAATTTGATGCCACCAATTTCTTTAAGGTCTGGTGTAACCACTTCACCCCGCAGGGATGTTAACCAATAGGTTGTACTTTCAGCTACTCAAGCAGGCTGGGTTCAAATAAGACGTGCAAGCCCCAGAAATATAATCCTAGCCCAGGTTTAACCCGAGGCACCCAGCTTTACATCATGAGAATCCCTGTTGCTGGACTGCTCATTATCCCAATTAAGATGGCGGTGCTCCTGCAGTCTATTAAGGCTAGGCCATAATTGGCAGTTCCAAGGTCCCAGCTTTAATTGGGGCAGAGCCTGGAAAAATTTCCTGTCTCAACCTCCATGTTGGCTTCATCATTTATGAAATATATAACATTTTGGAAGGTTGGATGTTTTTCCATGTTTCCCAACCGGGCCACTGATAAGTTAGCAACTGAATTGAAGAGATGTGTCTCCCAACATCTGTTAGAGGTAGTTCTCGGCTTACAACCATTTGTTTATGGACTGTTCAGTGGCATTGAACAAAATGACTTAGAACTGGTCCTCGCATGATCATTGTAGCATCCTGATCGTGACATGATCAAAATTCAGATGCTCGGCAACTGACATGTATTTGTGACAGTTGCAAAGTTCTGGGGGTCACACGATCTCCATTTGGGACCTTCCCAGCCGGCTTCCAACCAAGCAACGCCAAAGGAGAAAAGCCAGATTCACTTAATGTCCGTATGAGTCATTTAAGAACTGCAGTGATTTGTTTAATAACGGTGACAAAAAAAGGTGGCACAATTGGGCAGGACCCACTTAATAACCACCTTAACGATGGAAATTTTGGTCCAGTTGTGGTTGTAATTACAACCATTTATTTAGTACAGTGATGGCGAACCTTTTAGAGACTGAGTGCCCCATAACCGCCCCCCACCCCTGTCCCTGCTCCGCCCTGTCCACTGGGCCACCCACCACCTCCACGGTCCGCCACAGATCACCCAGGCAGCCCAGCAGCATCATGGCCACGCCCTCCGCCCATGCCCCGCAGCATCATCTGCACGAGACGGGGCGCAAGGGCAGAGTCTTCTTCCCGCTGCCCGGCTACCATGTCCTTGGCTGCGCTGCTTCGCGTGGGCCTTGCCCAGGGGCGACTCTCCTCGGGGGGGGCTGCTGCTGAGGAGGGGGCCATGGGAGGAGGCGGGGCTGGGGAGACGGTGCGTGTGCCCACAGAGCTCCGAGTGGCACCTGTGCCATAGGTTCGCCACCACTGGTTTAGTAACCATTCAAAATTGCAATGGGACTGGAATATGTGACTTATGACCATTTTTCACACTTACGACTATTGCAGCGTTCGTATGGGCACGTAATTGAAATTTGGACGCTTGGCAACTGGCATGTATTTGTGATAGTTGCAATGTCCCAGAAGACCTTTTGTGTAAACTTCAGGTTAGGATTAGTAAGATTCTAAAGCATTGTAGAATTCTGGAGAATTATAATGAGTGCAAGTCTTAATAGAATTTGATGAAGGAGATTGGGTTGGGAAACAGCAAATCTCAAACCTTTTGAGGTCTTCTGACAAGCAGAGTCAATGAGGAAGCCAGATTCACTTAACAACCCGTGTTACTGACTTAACAACTGCAGTGATTCACTTAACAACCGTCAAGGGACTGCCTTTATTGCATTGCAGGGTCTGAGATTTGCTGTTTCCCAATCCAACCTCCTTCACCAAATTCTGTTAAGACTTGCACTCTTTATAATTCTGCAGGATTCTCAATGCTTTAGAATCTTACTAATCCTAACCTGAAGTTTACGAAAAGTCCACAATTCACGTTTGGGGCTTTGGAGATCTGCTTCAGATCAAGTGGTTTGGCCAATTACACGGGTTAATGGAGAAAAGATGCTCATTTCAGATGGTGAAACCCTCAGGCAGAAGGAATTGTGGTAGCCAGACACAGTTGCACTTCTGGACTAAGCTGCTGCCAAAGAGGGATCTTGGTTTATTTTTCTGCCCTGTGGAAACTAGAGGGCTTCCTTTGTCAAAGTCATCCAATTCCAGCTCGCCAAGCCTGCAGTTTTGTACAGTTGTCTAGTGACAGACCTTCCGAACAATAATGTGGTCTTTTTCCCCCAAACAAATAATCCAAATGAGGAATGCCGATTGTTTTTGGCTTCTGTCCTGGGATCCCGTTGAATACAGGAGAGTTTGAATGCCAACTTTTGAAATCTTCCAGAAAGATGGTGGGAAGGGGTGAGTCTTTGATCAGTCCGGGGGTCTGGACAGGATCCTGAGGAAGACTCAAATTTCTCGTTCCCTCCTCCTCCTCCTTTCACTGTTGTAACTGCTTGGCTGGAAAATACTTCTGCTGGAACTAAATATCTTCTGAACAAATGGTTTCCTAAAATAGCCCTTTTGTCCTGGCTAGTTCAGAGTTCAGTTGGTGGGGTAGGGCCAGCCTAGGATGTTTTGGTGCCTGGGGCAGACTCAAAGGCCCCTCAGAGGTCTCCAACCTTTTGGGGCACCATAGACCGGTTCTGTGGAGAAAGGGATTTCCGCGGACTGGAAAGTGCGTGCTTTTGTGTGCTGCCTGCATCCCACGGATGGGGCTTTGCTTTTTTGTGTGGACCGGTTGCTGGCATGCAGTGGCCCGGTACCGGTCCACGGACCGGGGGTTGGGGACCCCTGCTCTACCTGACTCCTTACACAGTGCTTGATCGACCTCCAGCTTACTGAAGTACAGGTAGGCCTCAACGTACAACAGTTTTCATTCAAGGACCGTTCGAAGTGACAATGAAAAAAGCAACTTACGGCCGTTTTTCATACTTAGCGACCTTTGCAACATCCCTAGTGTCATGGGATCAAAATTCACAACGCTTGGCAACTGGCTCATAATTACGACGGAGGCAGTGTCCCGGGGTCACGGGATCCCCTTTTGCGGCCTTCTGACCGACAAAGTCAACGGGGAAGCCAGTTTCACTTAACAGCCGTGCTACTAACTTAAACAACTGCAGTGATTCACTTAACAATTGTGGAAAGAAAGGTTGTAAAATGGGGCAAACGTCGCTTGACAACTGTCTTGCTTAGCAACATTTGTGGCCGTAAATCGAGGACTACCCGTAACCTCTTCCAGTCAGTTCAAGGCAGAAGACCATTCCAGATGGCATAGAACAGAGGCCTCCAAACTTGGCAACTTTAAGACTTGTGGACTTCAACTCCCAGAATTCCTCAGCCAGCCCTGGCTGGCTGAGGAATTCTGGGAGTTGAAGTCCACAATTCTTAAAGTTGCCAAGTTTGAAGACCCCTGGCATAGAAGTACCGTTCTGGCTCATTCCAAGGCATCAAGGGAGAATAAAAGCTAACCAGGATGGGACCAAAACTGACCTTAGATATCATCTTGGGGAGTGGGCAGGGCTAGGACATATTGGCGGTCCCTTCCTCCTGGCTGGGGACCCTCTATATAAAGGCCACCCAACCTGGAATCCACGTTCAGTTTTTTATGAATAATGGATAATCCTCGACTTACAACTGCTTGTTTAATGATCAAAGATTACAACAGAACTGAGAAAAAAGGCAATTTAGCATCGTTTTTTCCCACAACTGTTGCAGCGTCTATGGTCATGTAATCAAAATTCAGGTGCTTGGCAACGGACTCATATTTATGACGGTTGCAGGTCACGCGACCCCTTTTTGCCACCTTCTGACACGCCAAGTCAATGGGGAAGCCAGATTCACTTAACGACCATGTGTTGCTAATTTAACTGCAGTGATTCACTTAGCCACCGTGGCAAGAAAGGTCGTAAAATGGGGCAAAATTCACTGAATCTGTGGCTTAGCCACAGAAATTGCGGGCTCCATTGTAGTTGTAAGTGGAGGACTGCAACAGACATACATAATTGTAAATGTTTTTTATAATGTCTATCCGAGGCGGTTCCAGATTGCACGAAGCCTGGAAACTTCAGACAAATAACTCTGGCGTGGCCTTGCAGCCTCTAAAAAGAGCGGGAAAACATGCATGTTTTTTTGGTAGTCGTGCGAGAGCAGGTTCCTTTCCTGTAACTTCCAGAGGGTCCGAAGTCCTGGGGGGGGTGTCACCCAAAATGACACAGCGTGTCATACATTCATCATCTGTAGCCTATTTCCTGCTCAGGGTTCACCTTCAAAATTGCCCCCTTTTTTTTCTGGAGTCTTTATTCTTTTCTTCCTCTGCTTTTGCTCTTAGTGATGGCATTAAAATAACCTGGAGGTTCTGAAGATGGAAGAGAGAGACCTTCTAGTTAGGTTTGATGAGGCACAACATGAGAATTAGATTGGAAGAAGGCAACTTGAGAATTTTGATTATCTTTCTATGAGTGTCTGTGGAGATTCTCAATCAACCAGGTCCTGGTTGTCTCCAAAGCAACTGGACTTTCTTGGTCTTTTTTTTTTTTTCCCCTTGAAAATATTTCAAAACTTCTTCAGTTCCGACCGAATGGTGGGGAAAGGAAGGGTTTGGAGTGGTGGGATCTGCAAAAAAATATAAATCCTTCCATTTCCCCACCATTTGGACAGAACCGAAGAAGCTTCTCGGATAAGAAGTAAAATGTTTTCATGGAAAAAAAAACCCCAAACAAGCTCCAGATGCCTTTTGGAAAAGCAGCTTTGGGACGTCTCTCTATGAGCTTTCATGGGGACCCAAGTCTGTTAGTCTTGATGGCGGTGTAATTCCTCTAAAGGCCATTTTCTAGGACAGAGATGGGACATGATGGCCCTTGTTATGATGTCTGGACTTCAATTTCCAGCATGTCTGGCTCAGGAATTCTGGGAGTTGAAGTCCACAAGTTATAAAGGGGCCATGGTTCACCACCTCTGTCCTAAGAAATTAGTGATTTTCCTTGTGCCATCGGCTAGCACTATGAGGATGAGATAGGCCAGAATTCTATCTGAGAGAAAAATAACTTATATTCTTATGAACTCCAGCTAACAGATCAATGGAAAAAATTGACAGTTCCTGTCCAAAACATCTACAGGATTTAGGCCCGGGGTCTTCAAACTTGGCCCTTTTATGACGTGTGGACTTCAACTCCCAGAATTCCTCAGCCAGGCACGCTGGCTGAGGAATTCTGGGAGTTGAAGTCCACACGTCATAAAAGGGCCAAGTTTGAAGACCCCTGATTTAGACCGTAGAGTAGAGAACTTCAAGGAAGGAAGTCTTGCTACCAAACTCATTCAGCCCTCAGTGCTACTATCTGCCATGCAGCCGTGGCTCAGACAACACGCTAAATGATAATAGTGTTTGTTTGGTTTGGGCTTTAGCAAATTGTGTGAACTCCCCCACGGGTAGTTGGCCATCCTTACTTTCTGGCTTGGCCTATTGTGTGGCCGCCCGCTGGTTGTGTAATTTATTCCGCAAACCATTGGTAAAACAAATAATAGCTTAGGACAGTTTATAAGCCAGATATCAGAAGAATGAGGATAACGTGAAGGAGTGCAGAGGTCAAATGCGCCAACCCAAATTTTGGGAAAGAAGGATGGCAGAAAAACCATGCAATAAAAGACAGGAAGTCCTCGACTTACAGCCATTCATTTAGTGAACGTTGGATGTTAACCTCCCTGAAAAAATTATGACCATTTTCATACGACCGTTGCAGCATCCCCATCGTCACATGATCAAAATTCGGACACTTGGCAACTGGCTCGTATTTATGACGGTTGCAATGTCCCGGGACCATGTGATTCCCTCTTTTGCAACTTTGCAAAATCAGTGGGGGAGCCAGTTTCACTTAATAACCATCCTAACTTAACAACTGCAGTGATTCACTTAACAAGTGTGGTCAGAAAAAGTCATAAAATGGTGTAAAACTCACTTAACACCTGTTTTGCTCAGCAACAGAAATTTTGGGCTCAGCTGTATACATACAGTAAAATTCTGTGGGAAGAAATCAATAATATTTGGCTGCATTTTGTTTGCTAAAATAAGCTTTTTTGGGGAGTGTCTTCTTCCTCTTCCATTCTACAGATTGCCTGCAGTGGGAAACCTCTAGGTCAGGAGTAGACAACCTTGGCTCTTTTATGACTCGTGGACTTCAACTCCCAGAATTCCTGAGCCAGCCATGCTGAGGGGAAAGGGAGAGGTTTCCAAGCTGAGCCATGCTGGCTCAGGAATTCTGGGAGTTGAAGTCCACGAGTCATAAAAGAGCCAAGGTTGCCTACTCCTGCTCTAGGTAATTATTAGCCTTCTGTAACTCTTAGGAACTTCAACCTTTGCTGTTCAACTTCCATCACTTCTCTCTACTACTTTTTGACTTCTGATTCAAGCTGCCAATTTCTGCATTGCCACGACCTCCATTTTGAGACTGGATTCTGGCTGGCCCTGACAAGAAGCCCTTGTTTGTTGTCCCCCTCCTCTAAAGCAAACACCAGCAAGATAGATAGAGCAGTGGGTTAGTGGGAGGGCCTCTCTCCTAATCCAGGTTTCTCCTGACTGGAACTAGTGTGTCCTTTTTAATCCCAAGCCAAATGGAATTAAAAGCTCTTCTTAGCCAGTGACTGGAAGTTTATCTGAAGATGCAACTGGGGCCCCTTCATTATCACCCTCTTTTCCTCCAAGGGGTTCATGGCTGCCTTTTTATGGGACTGGACCTGGAGCAGAGCAAAGGAAGCGGGGACTGGAATTCCCAGGGCTGCTCGGTTTTGGCCTTGATGGGATAAAATAATCTGCTGATTTATTTTCATTGTGCAGATTTGTTTGAAATCCATGCCAGAATATTTTCCCCGCTCCTAGCAGAGACGGTTCCTAACAGAAGCCTTGGATCCCTTGGCTAATGAGCTGCAGCTTTTTAAATACGCCAGCGAGCGGCTGGCGTTAACACCCTCCGTTCTTCCTCCGCGTTGCAGGTTGCCAGCCATTGCTGTTCCAAGTTGGCATTTCGGTTTGCCGATGACGGTTGGCAGGATCTGTTGGGCTGTTCTGGGCCGGCTCTGCGTGCTTCTGGAATGGAGAGCGTAGGAGAGCAGCACCCTTTGCGAGACCTGAGTGTACAATACAACTTGTTTTCTTTGCTAATTTCCCCTTGTTGCTCATTTAGCTGAGCGGCAGGTTTGGCTTGCCTTGCCCTGAGCAAAGCTATATTGACGTGGTCCTCCACCCATTTGCTGCCAACAGGAGCAAAGAAAGTTCCATTTTTAGATTAGTTTGGCGCCTGTCATGCCTCTCAAAGGAATTAGCTGGGGGTTTGTGCAGGCCTGTTGTGCTATTACCCCACTTCTTTAAAGCAAGGGTGGGGAATGGGGGCCTTTTCATGACTCGTGGACTTCAACTCCCAGAATTCCTGAGCCAGCATGGGGGGGGGGACTATGGCCCCTTCATGACTCGTGGACTTCAACTCCCAGAATTCCTGAGCCAGCACGGGGGAACTATGGCCCCTTCATGACTCGCGGACTTCAACTCCCAGAATTCCTCAGCCAGCACGGGGGAACTGTGGCCCCTTCATGACTCGTGGACTTCAACTCCCAGAATTCCTGAGCCAGCATGGGGGGCAACTATGGCCCCTTCATGACTCCTGGACTTCAACTCCCAGAATTCCTGAGCCAGCATGGCTGAGCTTAGAAACCTCTCCCTTTCCCCTCAGCATGGCTGGCTCAGGAATTCTGGGAGTTGAAGTCCACGAGTCATAAAAGGGTCCTCATTCCCCACCCCTGCTTCAAAGGCTTTTAATTGCTTAGATCACCAAGTGAACTATGGAAAATCCTTGACCTATAGCCATTTGTTTAGTGACCAAATTTACAACTGAAAAAGTGACTTATGGCTGTTTTTCACACTTATCACCGTTGCAGCATACCCCTGGTCACGTGATCAACATTCTGATGCTTGGTAAACTGGTATGTATTTAGGAGGGTTGCAATATCCCGGGCTCATGTGATTATTATTATTTCTTTTTGTAATCTTCTGACAAGCAAAGACAATGGGGCAACCTGATTCATTTAACAACTGCTGTGATTCGCTTAACAACTACAACAAGAAGAGTTGTAAGTGGGGCAAAACTTACCTATAACAACTGTCTTGCTTAGCAGTAGAAATTTTGGGCTCGGTTGCGGTCGTAAGCTGAGGACGACCAGCATCCCGTGGATCATGTCCATATAGGTAGTCCTTGATTTAACACAGGGGTCTTCAAACTTGGCCCTTTTCACAAGTCATAAAGAAGAGTTGTAAGTAAGTGCCTGGCTGAGGAATTCTGAGAGTTGAAGTCCACTTCAACTCCCAGAATTCCTCAGCCAGGCACTTACTTACAACTCTTCTTGTCGTAGTTGTTTAATCTCTTTAACCCCATGGCCATGGACCCCCTAAGACTTCACTCAAGATTTAAATCATAACATTTTTTTTTCAAGCCTTCGCGTATTCTCTGTGACGAAGGACCACAGGTTGAGAAAAACTGGCTTAGGAGATGTCTGGGTATTTTAGCGTAGTATAAATCATTACTTGGGGAGCCAGTTTGGTATGCTGGTTAAGATAGGCTAGAAACCGAGAGCATGAGTTCTAATCCTGCCTTAGGCACGAAGCCAACTGAGTGTCCTTGGGCCAGTCACTTTCTCCCAGCCCTGGGAAGGAAGCAACGGCAAACACGCTTCTGGAAAACCTTGCCAAGAACTTGTCCACCTAGCCTCCATGAATTGGACAGGATTGAATGGAAGAACAATAATGTAAAAAAAAAAAATAATTACTGTATTTTTTTTTCCTGAGCAATTTGTTGTCAGGAATTACCTCATTAATTTAACTTGGAGGAAAGAAACCTGTAGATCAGCCTTCCCCAGTCGGGTGCCTTCCAGATGTGTTGATGCTAAAACCATTATCCTCAGCCAGCAGAATTCAAATGAATGCTGGTTAAGGAATCAAATGGTACTTGGCTGGGAAAAAGAGAACAAAGGTGGCAATCCTTTTGGTTGGCCAGACTTAGCATTTTGGGGGAGACTTTGGGTGGTGGAAATGTCCAGTAATGTGGCCATGCTCTTTCCTTTCCTGACGTTAAAGGGGAGAAATTAAGCACTTCAATTGGCAGCACCTAGACAGCTGGCCTTAAAATTATAGCTTGCTTTTTCCAGACCTATTTGGAGACAGAGAATAACTGAGTAACCGAGTTGGAAGGGACCATGGAGGTCTTCTAGTCCAACCCCCTGCTCAAGGTAGGAGACCCCATACCATTTCAGATAAAGGGTTGTCCAGTCTCCTCTTAAAAACCTCCAATGATGGAACACCCACAACCTCTGGAGGCACTGATTGAGGATGGAGCCTGGGATCTTCCTGAGGCAAAGTTTTTAAATTTTGGCTTGCAGTTATTTAATCGATATGCCTTTATATCATTTTGCCACAATCGTTTTGTCCTTTCCTGGAATGTGACTTTTGTAAGATGCACAGACAGAAAGACATACATTCACATAGGTGTATCAGTGTGAATTTATGTAGAGAGGGAGAAATCTGCACCCCTCGGTCAACAGTGTAAAGAAGGTGGTATTTGTGTCTGTTTATTTAAACGTGTATAGAATACAGAGAAGAGCAACAAAGATGATTAGGGGACTGGAGGCTACAACGTACAAGGAATGGTTGCTGGGATTGGGGATGTCTAGTTTAATGAAGAGAAGGACGAGGGGGGACATGATAGCAGCCTTCCAGTATCTCAGGGGCTGCCCCAAAGAAAAGGGAGTCAAGCTATTCTCCAAAGCGCCTGAAGGCAGGACAAGAAGCAACGGATGGGAACTAATCCAGGAGAGAAGCAACCTAGAACTAAGGAGAAACTTCCTGACAGTTAGAACAATTAACCAGTGGAACCACCTCCCTCCAGAAGCGGTGAATGCTCCAACACTGGAAGTTTTTAAGAAGAGACTGGACAGCCATTTGTCTGAAATGGTATAGGGTTTCCTGCCTGAGCAGGGGGTTGGACTAGATGACCTCCAAGGTCCCTTTCAACGGTGTTGTTGTTGTTGTTATTATTATTATTATTATTTTGTAGTTTTGTCTCTGTGTTCAGGATGGGATTTTCTAAAATTTAAGCTCCCCTTTGTTTTGGGTAAATACAGGGAGTCTTTGACTTACAATCACAACTGAGGCCAAAATTCCCGTTGCTAAATGAGACACTTTGCTCCATTTTACAACCTGCATTGCCATTGCTGTTAAGTGAATCACTGCAGTTGTTAGTAACGTGGTTATTAAGTGACTCTGCCTTCCCCACTGACTTTGCTTGTCAGAAGGTCACAAAAAGTGATCACAGGACCCCAGGACACTGTGACCGTCATAAATATGAACCAAGCATCCGAATTTTGATCACGTGGCCACGGCGGTGCTACCAATGGTCGTAAGTGCGAAAAACTATCCTAAGTCGCTTTTTCCAGCGCGGTTGCAGTTTCGAACGGTCATTAAACGAATGGGTGTAAATTGAGGACTACTCGTACAGCGAATGCTAGGAGAATGAGAGAACATTGTAGGTTTACCTTTGAGAAGAGAGTGCTGAAGGCACATAGGATAGCTTTATTCCAGGACCTAAAAAGATCTCAAAAACGTAATTTGTATCATCACGGATTGCACAATGGATTTTAGGGTGGATTCAGGTGGAATATTTTGAAGAATGGTATGAGTCGATCAACACTGGAAACAACGGACCACGGTTAAGCTGAAATCCATCCCATTGGTTGGGAGAGTTCAATAGAAGCCTGTCAACTATTTACTGGAGATGTTTTAATTTGGTTTCTTGTTCTCAAGAGGAAGGAGGATTCAAAAGCCTAATGCTGCCTTCAACACCGTGACGCTGTAATTATTCTTATTTTTTTTAACACACTGCCATAGCTGTCTTGCTCCATGAAAATATAACCACTGCTGGCAGACGTTTTGCAGAGAGCCCGTTTCCAGTGTTTGTAACATGGAGATCAGATTAAACCTGAGGCGGCAGAGCTGCAGATAGAAAAGTCTCTTGACATTCTCGTTTGTGGTGTAATGACGTGGCTGCCTTCCAGATCCAGGCTCCATCCGAGAGCTGAATACAGTAATGGACATTCAGACAGCCTTTGGAAAGCACAGGGCCTTTTTGTGTGTCTTGCTAACCCTCAGACATTTTCCAGTCCTGAAAAGAATTGTCTTCAAAATCTAGATCAGGGGTAGGCAACCTTGGCTCTTTTATGACTGGTGGACTTCAACTCCCAGAATTCCTGAGCCAGCCATGCTGAGGGGAAAGGGAGAGGTTTCCAAGCTGAGCCATGCTGGCTCAGGAATTCTGGGAGTTGAAGTCCGCGAGTCATAAAGGGGGCCATAGTTCCCCCATGCTGGCTCAGGAATTCTGGGAGTTGAAGTCCACGAGTCATGAAGGGGCCATAGTTCCCCCATGCTGGCTGAGGAATTCTGGGAGTTGAAGTCCACGAGTCATGAACGGGCCATAGTTCCCCCATGCTGGCTGAGGAATTCTGGGAGTTGAAGTCCACGAGTCATGAAGGGGCCATAATTCCCCCATGCTGGCTCAGGAATTCTGGGAGTTGAAGTCCACGAGTCATGAAGGGGCCATAGTTCCCCCATGCTGGCTCAGGAATTCTGGGAGTTGAAGTCCGCGAGTCATAAAGGGGGCCATAGTTTCCCCATGCTGGCTCAGGAATTCTGGGAGTTGAAGTCCACGAGTCATAAAGGGGGCCATAGTTCCCCCATGCTGGCTCAGGAATTCTGGGAGTTGAAGTCCACGAGTCATAAAAGAGCCAAGGTTGCCTACCCCTCATCTAGATGTTTTGATGATATGTTTGGTTGCCACCTAAACTTAAGTCTGGTTGGGTTGCTGAGAGAATTTATTTGCCAGATGAGACCTGGTTACAGCAATGAGTCATTCTCTTCCCCTCATCGCGAACGATAACACTAGCATGGTTTTCTGGCTTAGCTTGAACTTGCCTGCCTTAATCTTAAGCTGCTTATGACATTTTGTCGTTTGATTTTGTTGATAAATCTATAAGATAATTTTTTTTTTCAGATCAGGGCTGAGTGCCAGTGCAAAATTCCTCACCCGTTCTTATTTGTAAATTCCTACCAGGTTCCCTTTGGCATAGGATACTCATTGGATAGCAAAACACTGAAGGGGGGGGGTCTTCTAAGATCTTCCTGTTCAAGAGCTCATAATAAGAATCAATTGTGAAAAAGCTTAACTAAGGTCTTTTTTTTAGTAATGACTAAATTAATAAGACAAGATTCATGAGAGGTGTGTTGAAGTCAGCTTGAAAAGTGTGGTTGACACCAGCTATAGTTTTTGACCTGTCCTTTGGGGCAGATTGGACAAATAGTATTTTGAGCCTCATTAGTTTGTAGACTCGAGCACTCTGTGGAAGAGAAAGAAAGAAAATTGATCCTAACTATAAACTGATAATAACTTTGTATTTGGAAGTCCAAAGCCTAATGTAGGATCTTAAACCATTCTTGGATCTTTATGGAGGTTCTCAGTCATCCATGGCACAACATAGGAGAACAAACCCATCAGTCCATCTGCATTTAATAGACCAAGCCCGCTCTTTCGAAGACAGCAAAGTCCACATTTGACCCTGAAGACACAGATAAACCTCCAGGTGGGCTCAACAACTCTCTAAAAGAAGGCAAATGACCAGCTGTCTGCAAGGAGTATAAATTCTCCCCACCATTCTCTCAGAGCTGAAGAAGCTTCTTAGATGAGAAGCAAAACGTCTTCAAAGAAAAAAACAAGGAAGCCCAGTTACCTCGTGAAAAAGCATCTTTGGGTACTCCCTGGATCACTTAAAACCCCATAGCTTGATAGTTTGGATACTTTTGCAGGGCCTATTGGCCCTGCGCGATTCACCCCTCGCGCAGGCCTGGCCCATTAAGATCACAAGGGCCCACCTTGAGGATGGGGTTTGGAACCCCGAGAGGTGGCATGCTGCGGGTGCTAATAGGAAATTATTGAAATTGGCCAAATTAAGGTTCTTTTTAAAGGGGTGTTTTAATAAATTTTTAGGGGGAACAAGGGAGGTTGGGAGGGGGGAGG
>NW_015388265.1:44537-59875 GCF_001527695.2 Protobothrops mucrosquamatus
ACTGACCTAGGGTGAATTTTTAAATAGGGACAATTTTAATGATTTTAAACAAGACACAGCTACAAATATTTG
The DNA here is from genome assembly GCF_001527695.2 of Protobothrops mucrosquamatus. NCBI lineage: Eukaryota > Metazoa > Chordata > Lepidosauria > Squamata > Viperidae > Protobothrops > Protobothrops mucrosquamatus. The sequence continues at coordinate 44,610 of NW_015388265.1, forward strand.
GTTTTTAATTGGCTTTTATAGGGAAATGTTTTGTATTGTTTTTAATATGCTGTGAGCCGCCCTGAGTCCCATGGGGGAGAAGGGCGGCATATAAGTCTTATTATAAATAAATAAATAAATAAATAAATGTTTGTGTTCTTCTTTCTTCTAAACCATTTTGTGGCCTTTGACTTGGCTGGAATGCACGTAGTCATTGACTTGCAACCCTTCATTTAAGTGACTATTGGACGTTAACAATGGCACTGAAAAAAAGTGACTTCTGACTGTTTTTTCAGCCTTCACGTGATCGAAATTCAGATGTTTGGCAACTGTCATGTATTTATTGAACTATCCTGAGGTCACGTGACCACCTTTTGTGATCTTCTGAGAAGCAAAGTCAACGGGGAAGCCAGATTCACTTGTTATTCACTTAACAACTGCGACAAGAACGTTTAGTAAAAGGGGACAAAAACCCGCTTAACAACTGTATTCCTCAGCAGTGGAAATTTTGGGCTCCGCTGTGGTCGTAAGCCGAGGACTACCTCCAGAAGCCAAAGTTTTTTTTCCCTGGGCACAATGAAACTCATTTCTCCTCAGAAGGGCTTCCTTTTTTCCTACCTTCTGAACAAAACTGATCCTGTGATTCAACAGGTTCTAATTGGCCTCCGTTGTTCTTCATGGCATTGATTCCTTAATTCATTAAGGAAAAGTTAACCTTGTGTAAAGTGATGCAACAGACTGAATTTCCTTCTTGCTCAATAAGACGATTAAGAAGGGAGGAGCAGAAAAATAGTTGGGAGTGTTTATTGTTGTGTTTACTTCTGATAGCATCTCCTCCCTCAAGGGAAAAAGCCTGGCTGGGGGCCCTAATATTTTAATCCATACTTAACCGTAATACAGGCAGGCCTCGACCACAGTCCATTTAGTGACTGTTCGAAGTTACCAAGGCACTGAAAAAAGTGACTTATGACCGTTTTTCCACACTTACTGGCCGTTGGCAGCATCCCCGTGGTCACCTGATTGCAACTGACTCATATTTATGATGGTTGAAGTGTGGCAGAAGGAGAAAGGCGTTCAACATATGGCTGTTTTAAATATATTTAATGATATATGCTAGATATTTAATGCATTTCTACACATAGGTGTGTAAATGCAGAGACTCAGTGTAGGTTATAGCAAAGCTTATAGGACAGAAGTTAGATTACGAAAAGGTACATTCAAATCCCCACGCTGCTCATTGAGTTGGGCCGTTGTAGGGAAATTCCCTTTGAGAAATTCCCGTTGAGAAAGGTAGAACACAAATGCAATAATAATATGTTAAATTAAATCACATACGTGTTTTGTGCAGCTGTTGCCTCAGAAAAAGTTGTGCACTCCTAATTTATGGTATGGGCAGGGAAGAACAATTCCTTCTTTTCATCTAGTGATCACTATTTCTATCTATCTATCTGTCTGTCTGTCTATCATCCATTACCTATCTATAATCTATTATCCATCCGTCTATCTATCTATCTATCTATCTATCTATCTATCTATCTATCTATCTATCTATCTATCTATCTATCTATCTATCTATCTATCTATCTATCTATCTATCTATCTATCTATCTCTACCTATATCTATCTGTCATTCTATATCTAGCTATCTATCCAGTCTTTTCTGAATGTTCTGTAATGATAGCCCTCAACTTACAACCATTCATTTAGTGACTGTTCAAAGTTATGATGGCACTGACAAAAGTGATTCATCACTAGTCCTCATGCTTAGAACTGTTGCAGCATCCCCACAGTTGCGTGTTCATAACGCCTGAGAGGTAGGACTACAACTGACAGTGTTCTGGTTTCTTGCCTGATGCCTTAAGCACGAGACCAAACTGGCTTTCATATATATTTTCAGAGGAATCTGAAAAACATAAGCAAAACAGTTGTGAAGTGAGTTTTGCCCCCATTTTACCATCTTTCTTGCCTCAGTTGTTAAGTGAATCACTGCAGTTGTTCAGTTAGTAATCTGGTTTCCCCATTGACTTTGTTTGTCAGACGGTTGCCAAAGGGGGACCACATGACCAGGACACGGCAACCATCATCAGTGCATGCCACTTGTCAAGCGTCCGAATTTTGATCACGTGACCGTGGGGTTGTTGCAACAGTCGTAAGTCACTTTTTGCAACTTCGAACGGTCACCAAGCAAATAGTCGTAAGGCGAGGACTATGTGTAACATATTTGGGAAATTCATTTTGCCTGAGTTGCTTGTTGGTTTTCCAGATTATCCCGTGCAGGAACAGGCTGTGGGATCACCTAAGGGGGGATTTCTTAACACTCTTAAACCTGCATTGTGCACATGCCGAATTACAATACCGTGTCTCTCTTTTGCCTAGATTTGGAGTGGCAAAACTCCAAGCAGGTTAGTGTGTCAGGATGTGTGTATTTGGCACAAGAGTTTTCTCTCACAGCCTGCCAGTTTTGATTCTCAAGCTTCCGCAATTCACGTCGTTGTTCCTTTGGCATTTTTTCTTTTTTTTTAAAGAGGACGATTCTAAGAATATATATAGCCACTTACTGGCTTTAGATGAAATCTTTATGATTTGAATCTAAAATGAGGGTCAGTCCTGGTTCAGTAAAACCTTTGAAGGAAGAAGCTGCTAAATCCATGCAGACTCTTTTGTCTTCAATTGTTTTCTTTTCCTTTTTCCCCTAATTCAGGTTGGCCATTTCTGTCTGGTTTGGTCTGGCTAAAGGAGAATGTACTATTTGCTCAGTGGGGGGAGGGGGGGCGAAAACTGGAAGTAAGGGATTGGACTAGAAGACCTCCAAGGTCCCTTCCAACTCTTGTTATTTTGTTACAGGTAGTCTTTGACTTACAACAGTTCATTTAGTGACCGTTCGAAGTTACAACGGCACTGTAAAAAGTGACTTATGACTGTTTTTCGCACTTGTGACCGTTGCAGCTGCAATGATTCACTTAACAAATGTGACAAGAAAAGTTGCAAAACGGGGGCCAAAACTCAACTTAGCAAATTTCTCACTTAGCAATATAAATGTTGGGCTCAGTTGTGGTCGTAAGTCGAGGACTACCTGTATTCTGTTAAGTGGTAGCCTCCTGAGGTGAATTTGGGAGGGAGAGAGGCCTGACACTTCCAGGCTGGCTTTTTCTTCTGCAGCCCTTCTGAGGTAATTTTTTTTCACATACATTTTCAAAGCATCAATAGAATAGAATAGAATAGAATAGAATAGAATAGAATAGAATAGGAAATAGAACAGGAAATAGAACAGAATAGAATAGAATAGAGTAGAATAGGAAATAGAACAGAACAGAACAAAATAGAAAATAGAACAGAATAGAAAATAGAACGGAACAGAACAGAGCTGGAAAGGGACCTTGGAGGTCTTCTAGTCCAGTCCCCTGCTCAAGCAGGAGAACCTATACCAAGGATAGGCAACCTCGGCTCTTTTATGACTGGTGGACCAACTCCCAGAATTCCTGAGCCAGCATGGCTCAGCTTGGCAACCTCTCCCTTTCCCCTCAGCATGGCTGGCTCAGGAATTCTGGGAGTTGAAGTCCACCAGTTATAAAAGAGCCAAGGTTGCCTACCCCTGACTTATACCATCTCAGACAAGTGACTGCCTAGCCTCTTCTTAAAAATTAAAAATGATTGCATCTTTCATGTGAAAGCTTTCTACATTCTCTACCAGTTCTTTTGACCTCCTGCAGAAAAAACAGTGTGTGTGTGTATGTCTGTCCATTTAAGTAGAAAAGTCTGAAGAGCTGTTGTTTCATTGTCTGTAGATGTGGGACTAGACATGCTTTATTCTGAAGAGGCCCTAGAGAAATCATAATGGGTCCCTTCAGCTTCTGCTGAGTGGATGAAATTTCTAATTGGGCCAGCTTGGAGTCTAGCCGTATATCCTTGTGTGGTCAACAGACTTTTGGTTTCTGTCTGTTCTTTTTAGTTTCCATTAATGTCCCTTGCAAAAGAAAAAAAAAAAACCCACTTCAGATGGGGAAACGGGAAGGTCTCTGGCTAGCTGCTTTGTCTGTTTTTATATATATATATATATATATTAAGGACTCTTTTGCATTTCTAGCAAATGGCTCTTAAAGAAGAAAAAAATGTTTGGTCCTTGGGATTGTTGGTGCAAACTATGGCTAGTCGCTCTTGATGTCTATGGAGAGTCTCAATCATGGTTGTCCCAAAGGTGCTTTTCCAAAAGTCAAGTGGACTTTTCTTGGTGTTTTTTTTTTCCTTGGAGCTTCTTGGACGAGAAGTGAAAAGTTTTCAAAGAAAAAAACCAAGAGAGTCCAGTTGTCTTTTGGAAAAGGAGCCTTGGGATAATTAATAGAATAACAGAGTTGGAAGGGACCTTGTGGCTGAGGAATTCTGGGAGTTGAAGTCCACAAGTCTTAAAGTTGTCAAGATTGAGGACTCCTGCCCTATACCATTCAGACAAATTGCTCTTAACTATTTCTTGGATTTAGGAGACTTGTGATTCTCTGCAGAAAATGTATATTTATCGCAGAAGGTGTAGCCATCTACAGCTGATCACCTCAGCTGATAATGTGGTTAGATTGTGGCGGGGTGTAAGACCAATAAATAAATAATAACTGCCTGTTATTTTAGCTTACTTTTCATATCTGAGGAAAGAGCCACCTTAGTTGAAGGATCTTAAGTTGAGGGCAATGAGCAGTAGTGGTTTGGGATCTGTATTTTATAAAATGTGGATGATTTAGGTTAAATTCATCTCTTGGTAATTGTGTGGATACATCCATGCTGTTTTCTTGGCAATAATATGAAGCTGGTTCCCTATTGTCACGATTGGCGTCATTGCTTTGATTTCCCACTGTAGCCTAGCGCTCCGGACTTTATGCTAATCTTCCAGCCCTATAATGGAGTAAGAGTTGGAAGGAACCTTAGAGGTCTTCTAGTCCAACCCCCTGCTCAAGCAGGAGACCCTATACCATTTCAGACAGGTGGCGGTCCAGTCTCTTTTTTAAAAACTCCAGTGATGGAGCACCCACCACTTCTGGATGCAATCCGTTTTCGCTTCCAAGCCCAGCATGTCTTCATAACCTTCGTTTATTTTCTTTTTTCTTTTTCTTTACTAGCTGGATCACAAAATCCTCTGTAACTGGCCAACAGTTGGTGTACTTGTCATGAAAGCTTGGATGAGAACTCGGGCCTTATTGAAAAATTCTGCACGTTGACCCCGGTGCTTTCTTTTCTACAGCATTTCCAGGCTATCATGTAATCTTCATAGCTTTATAGCTTGCAGAACCAAGAGGAAAATATAAACCAGGAAGCATCATCAGATATGCAAAACATCTGGAGCAGTAATTGTGCAACTAAGAATCTAAATTTCCTTTGTTTCCATACCGTGTGGATCAGAAGCGCCTTTATTTCTAAAAGTGAAATAATATCATGGTTTGTCCAAGACATTACAGCAGGGATCCTCAGACTTGGCTGTTTTATGACTTGTGGACTTCAACTCCCAGAATTCCTCAGCCAGGCATGCCTGGCTGAGGAATTCTGGGAGTTGAAGTCCACAAGTCATAAAAGGGCCAAGTTTGAAGACCCCTGCATTACAGACATAAAATAGTTCTAACAGCGTAGTGATTTGATTAATTTTAAGCCATTTTAATTCAAACTCTCACGCATTGCAAGCATCCAACAACTTATTTCAGGGGTGTCAAACTGCCGGCTCATGGGCCGGATGCGTCACGCCAAAACCGCGCGCACCCCATTGCTGGCAATGGGGAAAAAGCCGTGATACGTCGCGACACGTCACACGATGTCGCGAGTTTGACACCTGTGTATTAAATCATTAAATTTCAGTTCCACTCCGCCAGCCTACTTTTTCCTCCATGCTTTCGATTCAGTTTGTCCTATCTTGTTATATTTTTAAAGAAAAGGACTGTTGGGAAATAGTGGAACCTCTATGTTTATTTGGGAGAGAGGGAAAGAATAAGAAATGGGGCTTACTGTTAAAGATTGTAGCAGAGAGCTAGAATCTTTCGGACAGTGAAATCTCTTGTAGAAATCGTAAATCGCAACTAAACAGCGTTGTGGTTTGGATAAGGTGATAATGCTTTTAATGGATTTGGAGAATGACGTGTTTCTGCCTTAAGAGTCTGCATGGTCTTTAAGGCCTAAAAGATAATAACAATCAGTTTACTTTTGAAATAACGGTAGTCTTAACGTAAAACCAAAATTTCCATCGCTAAGCAGGATAGATATGTGAGTTTTGCCCCATTTTACAACTTTTCTTGCCAGCGTTGTTAAAGTGAACCACTGCCGTTGTTAAGTTAGTAATCTGGTTGTTAAGCGAATCTGGCTTCCTCACTGACTTTGCTTGTGAGACAGTCACAAAAGATGCACGGGAGGGTATTGCAGCCGTCATAAATATGAGCCAGTTGCCAAGCGCCTGAATTTTGATCACGTAATCAGGGCGGTTGTAAATGTGGAAAACGGTCATAAGTCACTTTTTTTCAGTGCCCTAATTTTGAATGGTTACTAAGCGAACGGTAGTAAGTCAAGGGCCTTCCATTGATTAAATCTTGTGCCTTCTTATGTCACCTTATTTTCCGTTTTGATAACCATATGAATTTTTCAACCCACATCACCTTTTAAGCCTTTTTTAATATTTAAACTGCTCTGTCTTTCCTCCCAAACAATTAAAAAAAAACCATAAGACAATTGTTCTGCTTAAAGAAAAAAAAATGCTATGGTTGCAAAAAGTTGATATAATATCAGGAGCTTTAAAAGCCCCCGAGATTTAAAAAAATAAAGGGCATGATACAATCTGAAAACCTGGGAGCTAGCGGGGACTTAATTTCTTCTGAGTTTACTTGGGTGATAAATAAATATTTACAAGGCGAATCTCATCAGCCCCCAAAAGATAAAAAAAGCGAGAGATTTTGTTTATCTCTGTTTATGTTGGTTTTTCTCCTGATGAAGCTCCGGGAGAGGAAGGGATGGTTTTGGTTATATTGTTTTGTTACTCCCCCACTTGGAGAAAGAAGCCTTGATTATGAACAAAGCAAAGCTGTATTTAACAACACTCCATGAGCAACGGGTGTCGGATGAAAGTTGCTGCTAGTTGGAACATCAGCGAAACCATATGTCTGTTTCAAGAATGATAGTTTCCTGCTTTATCAGGGCTGCCAGTAACTCCCACACACAGCGTTTTGCCAATTTTATTTTGCTTGCCTTCTTTTTCAATCAATTTTCTTCTTGTCTTCTTTCCTTCCTCCTCTCTCTCTCTTCAAGTTCCTAAGCCCGCCCGCCCCACCTTCCTTGTAACTGCGGTGTCCAATTAATCCTTTATTTACATTCCACTAAACACGATTGCCCTGTTTGTGGAACAAGCAAGGACAAAACAAACAAGCAGGCTAAGATATGGTTTACTACAATTGCCTGAGACATGCAAACCTCTGGAAGGTCAAACTATCCAAACCCTCTTCGGCCTTGGAAAAGCATGTCCTGTTGGCCCAGCCTGCAGGAAATGGGCTTATCTGAAGGAAGACAGATTAAACTTTTAATAGTTTAAAGTTGGCTTACAATCGTTCATTTAGTGACCATTCAAAATTGCAGCGGCATTGGAAAAAGCGACCTCTGACCATTTTTCACACTTAACGGCCGTTTGCAGCGTCCCCATGGTCACAGGATCAAAATACAGGCGCTTGGCAACTGGTTCACATTTGTGACAGGATCACGCGATCCCCTTTTTTGCGATCTTCCGACAAGCAAGGTCAATGGGGAAGCCAGATTCGCTTAACTGCCGTGTTGCTAACTTAACACCTGCAGCGATTCACTTAACAACTGTGACAAGAAAGGTTGTATAATGGGGGAAAACTCGCTTAACAGCTGTCTCGCTTAGCGGTGGAAATTTTGGGCTGAATTGTGGTCGTAAGTCTAGGACTATCTGGAGTTCTCCACTGGAGGCCATATCCTTCCCCCCCCCCACACACACGGTAGCCTTAGGATATTTTAAGGGAGTCCCCCCGTGAAAAATATGTAACCAGGAGGGCCACAGAAAAACAAAGTGTTATTATATTGCAAATATTGTCTGGTTAATGCTAGATCAGGGGTAGGCAACCTTGGCTCTTTTATGATTTGTGGACTTCAACTCCCAGAATTCCTGAGCCAGCCGTGCTGAGGGGAAAGGGAGAGGTTTCCAAGCTGAGCCATGCAGGTTCAGGAATTCTGGGAGTTGAAGTCCACGAGTCATAAAAGAGCCAAGGTTGCCTACCCCTGTGCTAGATAATGCATGAGTTATTGCCCGTTGTCCTAATCTGGTCATGGGACCTGGACAGAAGTGCAGCAGGAGAAAAACAAAGTTGGAAGGGGCCTTGAGTGAAAAAAGGTTGAGAAACAACGGTTTTGATAAAGGAGGCGCAGGGCTGAAGTGAGGAGTCCTTGGTGCTCTCTGAGCTTGGTGGTTTTCCTGCAGACGTTTCGTTGCCCAACTAGGTAACATCATCAGTGCTAGAAGGGATGAGGTTGGTGGAGTGAGGAGGAGGAGGAGGAGGAGGAGGAAGGAAAAAGGGAAAAGACTGGTGGGGTCTTTGGTGCTCTCTGAGCTTGGTTGTTTTCTTGCAGACATTTCATTGCCCAACTAGGTAACATCATCAGTGTTGGGAGGGAATGCATATAAACAGAGAGCAAATCCCCCTTCCTTCTGATGCTGTTATCAAGTTGGGTAATGAAACGTCTGCAATAATATAATCAAGCTCAGAGAACACGAAGGACAACCCCCTCCCCCAAAATGTGGGTTTAAACCAGGGGTCTTCAAATTTGGCCCTTTTGTGACTTGTGGACTTCAACTCCCAGAATTCCTCAGCCAGCGTACCTTTTGTGACCCTTTTGAGCAGGGGTCTTCAAACCTGGCCCTTTTATGACTCGTGGACTTCAACTCCCAGAATTCCTCAGCCAGGCACGCCTGGCTGAGGAATTCTGGGAGTCGAAGTCCACAAGTCATAAAAGGGCCAAGTTTGAAGACCCCTGGTTTAAACCAACTGGCAGTGGCTCTTCTTAAGTGTGAAACAGGATTTTTTTTTTATTTTTATCATCCAGAGTACGTTTTATTACAAACAACCCTTGGCTGTATTGTCTGATTTGTCTACCAAGGCAACACCAGAGTTGTATGAAGTTAAACGGGAACCCGATCTGTTCTGGGTAGTTTTGTGTGGATCTCTGAGCTGAACGTGACATTTTTCCTTGCCAGACTGGGGGTGCACATGACCGTGAAACTCCCCACACCATCTGGTTTGACACAGGATAAAATTTCCTCTTGAGTTGAGTTGGATCCGTCCACGTAGCTTTCTTGGCAGGCTGGAAGACGCCGTTTGCTGTAGCTTTCCTGTCAGGTTGTGGTTTTTTTTTTCCAACCTCACAATCCCTCCTACAGCCTTGGCATATCCTTCTGGGGTCTCCTCTAAGAACGAACCATAGCCTCACACCCTACCTGGGTTTTCTGGCTTAACCAGGTGGGCTGTGTAAGTATAGGTAGTCCTCAACGTACGGCCACAATTGAGCCCCAAATTTCAGTTTCGGAGCAAGACGGTTGTCGAACGAATTTGCCCTTTGTATGACCATCCTTGCCACAGTTAAGTGAAACACTGCAGTTGGTTAAGCCAGTGGCATGTTTGTTAAGTGAATCCGGCACCTCCATTGACTTTGCCTATCAGGCGGTCGCAAGGGGTAAATCACATGACTCTTGGACACATCATAAATATGAGCCAGTTGCCAAGCGCCAGGGTTTTGATCACGTGGCCATGGGGGTGCACAACGGTTATAAATGTGAAAAATGGGCATAAGTCACTTGTTTCAGGGCTGTTGTCAGTTCGATCGGTCGCTAAACGAGTGGTTGTAAGTCGAGGGCTACCTGTATTGGGAAAAGCGGAGTCGTGAGGTAATGCATCCCTCTTGCATCCCTCTAAGATGGCCGTCTCCTACGAATGTCACGCCATTTGGGGTTTCTTTTGTAAGAATAGGCTTCAAGGGTGGGAAACCTTGGCTCTTTTATGACTTGTGGACTTCAACTCCCAGAATTCCTGAGTCAGCATGGCTGGCTCAGGAATTCTCGGTATTGAAGTCCACAAGTCATAAGAGAGCCAAGGTTGCCCACCCCTGGGCTAGCTCATTGGTGGACAACTGTGGCAACTTTATGACCTGTGGACTTCAACTCCCAGAATTCCTGAGCCAGCATGGCTGGTTCAGGAATTCTGGGAGTTGAAGTCCACAGGTCATAAAGTTGCCATAGCTTACCACCCCTGTCCTAAAACTGGGAAACATCCTTTGATGTTTAAAAAAAAGAAAGTAGGTTTGAAGCCCCTCATAACGTCTGTCTCTCTCTCTCTCTCTCTCTCTCTCTCTCTCTCTCTCTCTCTCTCTCTCTCTCTCTCTCTCNAGAATCTTAAGATTCCCACTAGAATCTTAAGAATCAGAGTTGTCATGTTTGAGCTGCGGGGAAGGCAGCCTAAGCATGGTGTTCGAAAAAATTACGTAGATACAGGGAGCCCTCGATTTACGACCACGATTGAGCCCCAGATGTCTGTTGCTAAGTGAAACGCTGGTTAAGCCGAGTTTGCCCCATTTTACAACCTTTCTTGCCGCGGTTGTTAAGTGAACCACGGTAGTTGTCAAATTGGACAAACTGTCCTTAAGCGAGTCCGGCGTCCCCGTTGATTTGGCTGGCGGGAAAGTCGCAAAAGGGGGAATCGCGTGACCCCGGGATGCTGCAACCGCCATATGATATGAGCCAGTTGCCAAGCGTCAGAATGTTGATCACACGACCACGGGGATACTGCGACGGTCGTTAAGTGTGACAACTGGCCATACGTCACTTTTTTCAGTGCTGCTGTAAGTTTGAATGGTCAAATAATACAAATATGGTGCATTTCATTAGAAAAACAAACACATAAAAAAGCCTACTCAGTAAGTATTCAGAAATAACCAGTGGTCCCCCCCCCTGCATCCACACTCCCTCAACCTTCCTACCTACTTCCCTCTTCCTTCCTCCCCCTCTTAACCATGACCTCTCCTCTTTCCTCCTTTCCAACTATCCTACACATCCCATCACCTTCTTTTCCACCAGTGCTGCTGTAACTTTGAATGGTGGCTAAAGGATCGGTTGTAAGTCGAGGACTATCTGTAAGCAAGTTGACTTCCATCCCATACAGGCTGAATAAGAATTACCGTATTTCCCTGAAAATAAGCCCCAGTGCGGTTTGTCAGGATGCTGGTAATACAAGCCCCACCCCAAACATAAGAAGGAAATATTTAGTACCATATTTCCCTGAATATAAGCCCTAACTGGAAAATAAGCCTTAACGCGTCTTTTGGAGCAAAAATGAATATAAGACCCGGTCTTATTTTGGGGGGGGAAACACCATAGAAGACTAGAAGACCTCCAGGGTGCCCTTGCTCCAGCTCTATTCCGATTGATTTGAAATGTGCTGAGTCAACTTTGCCGTAAGCCACGTATTTCCCTTTCCACTAGACTGGCGATTGTTTGGGAATGACGGAGTTGTGGTGCTTGTGGTAGCTATTTGGTGGTGAACCTTTTCTCTCCTAGGTGTGCAGGAGAAAGTGCCCAAGGCCGCCCCCCTCTCCCTCCTCCTTCCTTGCCCTCTTGCTGAGTTGAGGTTGTTGCAGGAATGAGTTTTCCTGCTTGCAAAGCACATTCCTTAAGGCCTCAAACTCCGTTTTGGCAGCAGCAGTGGAGGATTGCCTGCCTGCCGTTGAAATCGGAGGCGGGCCCAGTTTGACAGCCTCCTTAACGAAAGCCAAACTGAGTTGTGGTTAGATGGAGGCAAAAAAAGAAGCTTGTGCAGACCCCTCCTCAATTGCCAGCTTCTTCTGCTTTCATCTTTCAAAGGGCCTCCTGTCTCTGGGGGGAACAAAGACCCCTTTTGTGACCCTTTTGAGCAGGGGTCTTCAAACCTGGCCCTTTTATGACTGGTGGACTTCAACTCCCAGAATTCCTCAGCCAGGCACGCGTGCCTGGCTGAGGAATTCTGGGAGTTGAAGTCTACCAGTCATAAAAGGGCCAGGTTTGAAGGCCCCATGCTTTTGAGGTTGGACAGTTTTGTATGGGAAGACTAGATTCTCTCAACTTCGGGATAGCTAATGCAATTTTTAACACACACACACACACATACCATTTTTTTCTGTTTTCTTTCTGCCTATACAGGTAGTCCTCGATTTACGACTCGCAATTGAGCCCAAAGTTTTTGTTGCCCAAGTGAAAGATTTGTGAAGTGAATTTTGGCCCCGTTTTATGGCTTTTTGTGCCACGTTTGTTAAGTGAATTGCTGCACTTGTTAAGTTAGTAACACGGTTGTTAAGTGAATCTGGCTTCCTAATTGACTTTGCTTGTGAGAAGGTCGCAAAAGGCATTCACATTCTATTCTGTAATTCTATTCTATTCTATTCTGTAATTCTATTCTATTCTATTCTATTCTATTCTATTCTATTCTATTCTATTCTGTAATTCTATTATATTCTATTCCATTCCATTCCATTCCATTCCATTCCATTCCATTCCATTCCATTTCTTATTCTATTCTATTCTATTCTATTCTATTCTATTCTATTCTATTCTATTCTATTCTATTCTGTAATTCTATTCTGTAATTCTATTCTATTCTGTAATTCTATTCTATTCTATTCTATTCTATTCTATTCTATTCTATTTATTACATTACATTACATTACATTACATTACATTTCTTATTCTATTCTATTCTTGGGCCTCACATTCCAAAGCTTTATTTAATATGCTGCCCAACTTCCAATAACAAAAAAAAAAGAATTCACCATCACATCGAAATCACTTTATTTTATTTATTTATTTATTTTTTCAGAATTTGGGGTTTCTGACTCTTACTTCAGGGTTGTAACGCTGAAGAACATAATGCTTCAGCACTATCCATCCTCCTTGTTAAGAATTATCCATAGGACGTGAATAGGGATATTATCCATAGTATTGATCCACAGGATATTTCGGATTCTGAAGACCCTAGTAGCATCGTTGTGCGTAATACCATTTCTTTTTTTCTTTTTTTTTTTGCTTTCTCTCTTTAAAAACAGGGTTGTGAAAGAGGAAATTTCAGATGACAATGCAAGGCTTCCCTGCTTCAACGGGCGTGTGGTGTCCTGGGTAAGTAGCCTTTTTGACGGAATATCTTTTTTACTCTTCCCAAGGTCAGCGGTGTTTGATCCTATTCAGCATGCCCCATTCCCAGTGCTTCTTCCCTGATCTAGATGTTCCTCCCTTGAAGATGGGGGGGGTGGTGTTATTTATTTATTTATTACATTTCTAGATTGCCCATTTCACCTAAATCGGGGGTCCCCAACCCCCGGGTTATAGCCCGGTACTGGACTGTGGCCCATTCACAACCGGGCCGCCCAAACAATACGCGAGTGTCTGCAAGCAGTTCCGTTGGTGTGAGCGGCAGGCACTGGCACGCGCGTGTGTCAAACTCCACTTGACTTTGCTTGTCAGAATCGACTGGGAAGCTTACAAATGGTGATCACGTGACCCCGGGACATGCAACTGTCATAAAGAGATGCCAGTGCTGAAAACCCTGATCGCGTGACCGTGGGGCTGGTGCAACTATCGTAATTGTGAAAACTGGTGCTAAGTCACTTTTTCGTTGCTCTTGTAACCACTAAACGAATGGCTGTAAGTCAAGCTGTCAGTGTGCTGCAGTTGCCAAAAAAAGCCAACAGCTAGGCTGCATTAACAGAGGAATAGAATCAAGATCACGTGAAGTGTTAATACCACTTTACAAGGCCTTGGTAAGGCCACGCTTGGAACCCTGCATCCAGTTTTGGTCACCGCGATGTAAAAAAGATGTTGAGACTCTAGAAAGAGTACAGAGAAGAGCAACAAAGTCAGCACTGGGAGCAACCGCCTCCCAGCGCTTATTATACACACCCGCCGATCAACCCCACCCCCCCATCCACCTAACCAGCATCCGGCTGCACAAGCTTAAACGTCCAGGTGGAACGCACTGCAGCCTTTCAGTCCCGTGCGTGTTCCCACTCCAGCCAGCTGTGCTTCGGGCCGCTCCGCCAGCCCTGGCCCAGGCCGGCCGGGAGCCAATGTACAATTTTGTGGTGGCCATCTATGCTGAAACGCATTCAGTCCTAGCTCCACAAGGCCACTGATCCCTGCCGCGTTGGCCCCACCCCCTGGGTTCATGCTGGGGAAGTGTTGCCCTTTGTGAGGAATGAAGAAATGGACCATGCCTTGGCGCTTGCCCCGGTCCCACCCCCTTCTGCCAGAGACCCTCAGATCTGTCCCACTCCTGCCCAGGCCCCCACAGGCACCCTTGACGCAAACTATGAAGAGCTGGCCATGCCCACCCAGTAGGCCACACCCACTCCATCCACACCCACCCAGTAGGCCGCACCCACCATGCCCCCCCCCCCCCCCCCCCCCCCCCCCCCCCCCCCCCCCCCCCCGCCCAGGGCAACCGCAATGCTGATGCGGCCCTCAATGAAATTGAGTTTGACACCCCTGCCTTAGATCCTCCCCTCCCCTCCTCCTCCTCCCCTTTCCCTCCACCATGAATCATTGATTAGTGATGACTCAGCAGTTGTACAAAGCCTTTGGCATGGAGGAGGGGGGGGGAAAGGTTGCCAGAACCTGGGAGAATGGGAAGTCCCTGAGACACAGCCGGAGGGAGGCCGTTCAACTTTCTGTAGTTAAATCCTGCTCGCCCTCTGAATGTTTTTCTTTTTTGTTGGGTGACTTTTTTCTTTTTTTTTACACAAAAGCACAGTGAGGGGTTTGATTGTCCGCTGCAGTGAGGAAGGCCAGCTTTTAAGGCCGTGCAAATCAAGAAGCAGCGTACTAAAACGTGGGGAAAAAAAATTGTGGACACTGAAATGGAGGCGAACGTTTCTTCAGGATGAAACTTCTTAATTGCAACAAGTCAGTGGGAAAAGAATAAGAGGCTAAGAAGCCCTGGGAGAATAATAATAATAATAATAATAATAATAATAATAATAATAATGATGATGATGATGATGATGATGATGATGATGATGATGATGATGATGAAGTTGGAAGGGACCTTGGAGGTCATCTAGTCCAACCCCCTGCTCAGGCAGGAAACCCTATACCAGGGGTGTCCAAACTTTTTTCAAAGAGGGCCAGATTGGATGAAGTGAACGTGCTGGAGGGCCGAACATTTTTCCGAACATTCTTTGAACCATTACAATTAAATGTAAATGAATTATTTTATGCCTCTTTCCTCTCCCTCTCTTTCCTCTTTCTC
>NW_015388265.1:61487-70351 GCF_001527695.2 Protobothrops mucrosquamatus
GACTGCCGCCCAGCACGGGGAGACATGTGGCTGGTTCGGCTGCCCAGGGAGCAGCCCAGGAAGCGATGCCCCAGCCGAGACTGCAAAAAGTAAGCCGGGGGCGCACAACCTGCCCCGCAGCCACTTCGCGGCAGTGCTCCCCTTCACGCTTGGCTGTGGCGGCCCGGGGTATTCCGTCCCGGCCTCGACACGCAGCACCACAGGGAACGGAAGGGAAGGGGGGAGGGCTGTACCTGGAGCATCACAGGCCGGGGCGATGCCGGGAACGAGCTGGGTGGCCGCGGCCGCGGCGGGAACGAGCCGGGCGGCTGCGGCGGTGGCAGGAACACGCAGCCCTCCCCCCTTACCTTCCGTTCCCTGCGACGCTGCGGCGGTGGCAGGAACATGCTGGGCCGCGGCGGCCGCGGCGGCAATGAACTGGGCGGCGGCGGGAACGAGCCGGGCGGGGATCTTGGGGCTTCCCCGCATGGCTCCCCAGCCATGTGCGCCTGGGACGGGGCCAGCTCGGGAAAGGGACTTCCTGTCCGCCCTTCTCCCAGGGGGTGGGGCACCCGGGTGCAGGGCCAATGAGGAGCCCTGCAAGGGGGCAAGTCCCATGAGAGAGAGAGAGAGAGACAGAAGTGCAAGTGCAAGTGCCTCTGTCTCTGTGTGTGTCTCTCTCTCTCATGGGACTTGCCGGAGGGCCATGGGAGGGCCGCATTTACATAGAGCAGGGAGGGCTGTTCGAGGGCCGGATTAAACCGGGCCGTGGGCCGCAAATGGCCCGCGGGCCGGACTTTGGACATGCCTGCATTAAGAGAAGACAGAAGGCAATTCAGGCCTGAAAATTTTTTGGAAAGTATGAGAAAGAAACTCAAAAAGCCTCGCCTTGATTCTGTTTCGTATAAAGTGGGGTGAGAAATTCTGGCAGGCTCTCAAGACTCTGTTATACTACCTACAGCTATAAGGGATGTTCCTCAGATCCCTGCTGCTTCTATTTCTTACCTTGAAGACTGATATATTTGGGCAAAATCAAAAGAGAGGAAAGGATATGTCAGTGGCCAACATTTCTACCAGGTTTCCTGCTGCACTGCCCATCTCTTTCTCTCTTTTTTTTTAATAAATATTTTTGTTGAGTTTTATAAAGGTAATAAAGGGATATGGTCAAAAAGGATAAGACAACGGGAAACATACAAAAAGGTTAGACCAGGGGAAAGGGGTAACACAAAAGTGGGATTAATCCCAGAAAGTAACATCACTTCAGCAAGTTTACCAGTCCGGGTTTACATATTAAATCTTAATAATTACTCTATTATTAAACAACTTTCCATATAATCATGTAAATCACAAATTAGTCAATAGATCTCATTCATTTCACTANGGGCCGGACTTTGGACATGCCTGCCCTATACCATTTTGGACAAATGGCTGTCCAGTTTCTTCTTAAAAACTTCCAGTGTTGGCGCATTCACCGCTTCTGGAGGCAGGTTGTTCCACTGGTTAATTGTTCTAACTGTCAGGAAATTTCTCCTCAGTTCTAGGTTGCTTCTCTCCTTGATTAGTTTCCATCCATTGCTTCTTGTCCTGTCTTCGGGCGCCTTGGAGAATAGCTTGACTCCCTCTTCTTTGGGGCAGCCCCTGAGATACTGGAAGACTGCTATCATGTCCCCCCTCGTCCTTCTCTTCATTAAACTAGACATACCCAATTCCAGCAGCCGTTCCTTATATGTTTTAGCCTCCAGTCCCCTAATCATCTTTGTTGCTCTTCTCTGCACTCCTTCTAGAGTCTCAACATCTTTTTTGCATCCTGGTGACCAAAACTGGATGGGGTATTCCACCCTGCTTGGTATTTCGTAATGGGGGCTGTGTGTATCCTTGCAGATGTTCCATGGCTCAATTAGGTAACATCATCAGTGCTAGAAGGGGGGGGAGGAGGAAGAGGAGAAGAAGGAGAAGGAGACTATGGGGATCTTGGTGCTCTCTTAGATGGTTGTTTTCTTGCGTACATTTCATTACCCAACTACAGAACAACATCAGTGTTGGCAAACAAGCTCGGAGAGCACCAAGGACCCCACCCTTCTTTATTTCTCAGACTCGCCTCCCACCTCTTTTGTTCAGCAGCTTAAACCAGCAGACAAGCAATCCTTTTGCACATTTCTGCTCACAGCAACAACCCTGTGAAATAGGCTGAGCTGAGTTAGAGAAGGACCGAATAGAGCAGAACCTTTTACAAACCGAGTGCCCAAACTGCAACCAAAACCCCACTTATTTATCACCGGGGGGGGAAGTGTGGCCACTGGGTGGGCATGGCTACGGTGCTCACGGCAGACTGGGTGGGCATGGCCACCTCAGTGTTACTCGTGGTGGGGGCTGGGCAGGGTTGGGGGAGTTCCAGGGGTCTCTGGTGGGTGGGGCGGCCAGGAGAACCAGTTGTTAAATTATTTGAAACCCACCATGTGTCATTGGGTATGTTCGCTGCCTGGAGTTAGATATTAAAAAAAACTGGGATACAAATATAATTAGAATAATAATAACAATTTTTTACTTATTTTAATATTCTGAGTTGCTCAGAGTCAAGTACGTGAGATAGGCGGCTGTATGAACCTAATGACTGAATAAGTTATTTTTCTTCTGAAAATCCTATTAGCACAGGGGTGTCAAATTGCCGGCCCGCGGGCCGGACGCGTCACCTGGAAGCCACGCCCACCCCATTGCCGGCAATGGCAAAATCATCCCGATACGTTGTGCGACGTCATGTGACATCACAAGTTTGACATGTCTGTATTAGCAGATTATGCTTTAATATTAGGAAAAGTGAATATTTTGCTGAATCGTCATTGATGCATTTTGCTTGGAGGTCTTATTTTAGCAGCTAAATACAGGGGATTCTCTTCTCAGCTGCAGAAGCTGAATTACATCTTTGCCTGTTGCTTGGTGTCACTGAATATAGGCATTAGATCAGTATTTTCCAGCCAGTATGTGTGGACTTCATCTCCCAGAATTCCCCAGCCAGCACGTGCAGACTTCAACTCCCAGAATTCCCCAGCCACTATGTATGGACTTCAACTCCCAGAATTCCCCAGGCAGTATGTGTGGACTTCAACTCCCAGAATTCACCAGCCAGCAGGTGCGGACTTCAACTCAGAGAATTCCCTAGCCAATTTGTGTGAACTCCCAGAATTCCCACACCATCATCATACTGTCCGCACATCTTCAAAATTGCCCATGTTGATAAACAAGGCATTAGATCAGAGGTAGGCAATCTTGGCTCTTTTATGACTCGTGGACTTCAACTCCCAGAATTCCTGAGCCAGCATGGGGGAACTATGGCCCCCTCATGACTCGTGGACTTCAACTCCCAGAATTCCTGAGCCAGCATGGCTCAGCTTGGAAACCTCTCCCTTTCCCCTCAGCATGGCTGGCTCAGGAATTCTGGGAATTGAAGTCCACGAGTCATAAAAGAGCCAAAGTTGCCTAACCCTGCATTAGACTAAGGATTGCTTTGATATTTTGCAGGAACCCTTCCCTTCCCAAAGGAACATTTTCTCATCTCTCCCAGCTGGCTTATCTTCTCTGACATTTCTTCTTCCAGCTGGTGTCTGCTGAGGGATCCCATTCGGACGCCGGGTCCATCTGTGCCGAGAGTCAGCCGGAATTGCCATCCTCCCTAGAGCGAACTGGCGGCATCGGAGATTCCAGGCCTCCCTCATTTCAGTAAGTGAAGTCGCAATGCGAGGCTTTGGGTTGGAGCAGAAAGTTAAGATAGTCCTCGACTTACGACAACAATTGAGCACCCAAGTTTCTGTCGCTCAGTGAGACAGTCGTTAAGCGATTTTGGTCCCATTTTACCACCTTTTTTTTGCCAAAGTTGTTAAATGAATAACTTCGGTTGTTAAGTTAGTAAAACGGTTGTTAAGTGAATCTGGCTCCCCCGTGGACTTTGCTTGTCAGAAGGTCACCAAAGGGGATCACGTGACCCAGGGGGACGCTGCAACCGTCGTAAATACGAGTCCGTTACCAAGCGTCTGAATTTTGATCACCTGACCGTGGGGATGCTGCGACAGTTGTAAGTGTGAAAAATGGCCATACGTCGCTTTTTTCAGTGCCGTTGTTAACGTCAGTCACTAAACGAACTGTTGTATGTCAAGGACTACTGTATTATGTTTTAGATCCTTAACACTTTGAGCCTGGAATTATTGGATGTTTTTGCAGGGACAGTTCCCTAGGTTTGGTGGCATAAAATAAGATAAACTTTGTTGTCATTTTTTTATTATTATTGTGGGCGCACTGGCACATATTAAAAATGAAAATCTGTTGCCTGCTCTCAAAAGTGTACACATACAAAACACACTTAGAAACACGCTATAAACAACACAATGTATATACTTATACCCTGGCGCATAAATACATATACATTGATCTGTATAGATTCATTACCAACCCAAAAGGCTTTCCTTTTTGGGGACCAAACCTGACACCAGATTTTAAATATACTGATGTTAATTTGTGCTTTGTGTTGGAAAGCTTGCAGCTCAGAGCTAACTGACAAGCTTTGGGTGGTTAGGAAAAAGCATCAGTAACTTAGGCCAGGGATAGGCAACCTCGGCTCTTTTATGACTCGTGGACTTCAACTCCCAGAATTCCTGAGCCAGCCATGCTGAGGGGAAAGGGAGAGGTTTCCAAGCTGAACCATGCCGGCTCAGGAATTCTGGGAGTTGAAGTCCATGAGTCATGAAGGGGCCAAAGTTGTCTACCCCTGACTTAGGCCTTTTATTAAAAAGGCTCTCTGGCGCAGAAATGGGAGGTCCTTTTGCTTAAAGACCTGGGAGTAAAATCTGTTGGACAGTTGTTGTACCAGTGGCCTTAAAGGTAGTCCTGGACTTACAACCACTTGTTTAGTGACCGTTTCAAGTTACAAGGGCCCAGAAAAAAGTGTCTTAACGGCCGTTTTTCGTGCTTAACAACCATTGCAGCGTCCCTGTGGTCACGTGATCCGAATTCAGAGGCTTGGCAACTGGCATGTATTTAACGACGGTTGTAATGTCCCAGGGTCATGTGATCATCTTTTGCGGCCTTCTGACCAGCAATGTCAAGGGGGAAACCAGATTCACTTCACAACCATGTTACTAATTTAAGAACTGCAGTGATTCATTTAACCAATGTCAATGAGCGAAACTCACTCAACAAATTTCTCGCTTAGCAACATAAATATTGGGCTCAGTTCTGGTCGTACGTTGAGGACTATCTGTACAGTAAATCCTTTGGGGAAAGTCTGTCATCCGTGTCTGTCTTCTGTGATCCAGTGCACTTAGATCAGGGGTAGGAAACCTTGGCTCTTTTATGACTCGTGGACTTCAACTCCCAGAATTCCTGAGCCAGCATGGGGGAACTATGGCCCCTTCATGACTTGTGGACTTCAACTCCCAGAATTCCTGAGCCAGCATGGCTCAGCTTGGAAACCTCTCCCTTTCCCCTCAGCGTGGCTGGCTCAGGAATTCTGGGAGTTGAAGTCCGCGAGTCATAAAAGAGCCCAGGTTGCCTATCTCTGACTGAGATTGTTTGGCAAAATGCTGAAGTGAGGCCAACACAAATACAACTACACCTGTGCAATGCCCTTTTCCTCTTACAGGATGTTCATAAGCACAGATGGTTCTTGATGTATGGAATGACCCAAGTAAAAAATATAGCATATACAGGTAGTCCTTGACTTACAACCACAATTGAGCCCAAAATTTCTGTTCCTAAGTGAGACAGTTGTTAAAGTGAATTTTGTTAATTCCAGATTCACTTAACAAACATGTTACTAGTTTAACAACTGCAGTGATTCATTTACCAACCATAGCAAAAAAGGTCATTAAAATGGGGCGAAACTCACTTAATAACTGTCTCAGCAACAGAAATTTTGGGGCTCAATTGTGTTGTAAGTTGAGAACTAAGTATTTCGATCTGTTTAACATGAGAGTGAGGAAGATGGGAGTGTGGTTCCCTGCTGTGCCACCTGAAGGGGGTGTGATCCAGAGAGGCAACTTTGCTGTGTGGTTGAGTTGGCCACCGGGACCTCAGGATGGCAACTTGCATAGAACAGAGCCTCCCAATTGTTGGGGTGTGCTAGCGTGCTTCCCCGAAATTAAGACCAGGTCTTATATTAATTTTTGCTCCAAAAGACGCATTAGAGCTTATTTTCCGGTTAGGTCTTATTTTTGGGGAAATACAACACTAAATGCATCTGTCTGGCTGACAATCTTAACTGGGGTGGGGGCTTATATTACGAGCATCCTGAAAAAAAAATCGTGTTAGGGCTTATTTTCCGATTCGGTCTTAATTTCAGGGAAATACGGTACCACCTGAAATATATGTTTTTGCCTTGCAGCCCAAATAGTGGGGGAAGCCGAGAGAACCTGGATAATGAGACAGAGACTGACTCCGTTGTGTCGGTCCAGAGGGAACGGCCACGCAGGAAGGAGGGTCCTGAGCATGGTGAGGATTCCCCCCTCCCCCTTTGAAATCAAACCCGTGGCTGTGTTCGCACAACATGTTTCCTTGCGTTAAGTCCTAATTTACTCAGTTCATCCCCTGAGGCTGGATTCCCCCCAAACTGATAAGCTAAAATGCAATTAGTGAGTTTGGGAACTGGGTGAATTTAGCCTTTGAGTTGTTTTTTTTTGTTACCGTTTTATATTCTGTATTTCATACTGATATATTGTCTGTGTTTTAGCCATTTATTTGATTTTTGTTGTCGTCGTCGTTATATATTACCCAGGGTTGCGTTCTTTGATTTGGACGGCCTTGTCAATCCAATAAATATTAGAATAGAAGTAGAAATGGAATATGTTTTCAGCCCGGCTAAAAAGAGATGGGCCTTTTCCTGTGTCTCCAGGGCAGCCATGCAGGGTCAGAAAAATGCGCGCTTGAGTTCAGCAGGCAGTGCCAGGTGACCTGTGGTGACTTTGGGCCACGCACACCCTCTGAGCTTCATCTACTCATGGCGTGCTTATTTTGGAATTAAAATAGAGAGGGCTCCCCCATCCTCAACTGGCCACATGCAGGGGGCTAGGACAGGGATGGCTCAGCATGGCTGGCTCAGGAATTCTGAGAGTTGAAGTCCACAAGTCATAAAAGAGCCAAGGTTGCCTACCCCTGGTCTAGGACAGGGGTCCTCAAACTTGGCCCTTTTATGACTTGTGGACTTCAACTCCCAGAATTCCGCAGCCAGGTACACTGGCTGAGGAATTCCGGGAGTTGAAGTCCACAAGTCATAAAGGAGCCAAGGTTCCCCACCCCTGGTCTAGGACAGGGGTCTTGAAACTTGGCCCTTTTATGACTTGTGGACTTTCAACTCACAGAATTCCTCAGCCAGGCACGCCTGGCTGAGGAATTCTGGGAGTTGAAGTCCACAAGTCATAAAAGGGCCAAGTTTGAAGATCCCCGGTCTAGGATAATTCGCTGTGGCTGACTCGCACCAACTGTCTCGCCCTGGCCAACTCATCCCGCCCGACTTCTTGTGGGGCAATTCAACATGGGCCTTGTGTTGCTTCAGGTTTGAACCTTCTCAGATTAGTAGTCATTGAGGCTGGGGTGAGCTGCAATTCTACTTGTCCCTCTCTGGAGTTATCCCTCATTGAATGGTTCTGTGGCTGAGTTGGCCCTGGCTGTGGTGAGTCAGGTAACAGTGAGAAGGCTGGAGTGAGTTGGCCAGTGTCCCATCCCGACATGCAAGTGCCTAGCGCTCCCGAGAGAGAAGGTGGAGTAGAAAGAGTGAATAAGCGAAACGGGACGATGCATTGTAGACGGTACTTTTTCACAAAGAAAGAGACTCAGTCCCTGCTTCCTCCAGCCCCCAGGGTGAACGGCATGACCAAGGGGGACCGGCGGCGGGAACTCGGGGGTTATGAAAGCTCCTCCACCCTGATGAGTAGTGAACTGGAGACCACCAGCTTCTTCGATTCCGATGAGGATGATTCCACCAGCAGGTGAGGAGACAGTTAGAAGGTGAAATAACTCTTGTAAAGGATGCTTTAAGTTTCTTTTTCTTTCCGTTATTAAGTGACTTGTTGATGGAGGATCTTTTCTAATAAGGGTTGGGATTGCACGCGACATTCAGCTGATTTATCAAATAGGTTCCAGATGGCCAGATTTACTTGACATGCTAAAGCAGGGGTCCCCAACCCCAGGTCCGTGGACCGGTATCGGGCCGCGGCATGCCAGCAACCGGTCCGCATAAACAAGCAACAAAACAGGATGCAGACAACACACAAAACCACGCACTGTCCGGTCCACGGGAAAACCTCTCTCCACGTAACTGGTCCCTGGTGCCCAAAAGGTTGGGGACCTCTG
This sequence comes from Protobothrops mucrosquamatus, assembly GCF_001527695.2. NCBI lineage: Eukaryota > Metazoa > Chordata > Lepidosauria > Squamata > Viperidae > Protobothrops > Protobothrops mucrosquamatus. The sequence goes on from NW_015388265.1 coordinate 69,801, forward strand.
TGCTAAAACACAGATAGTCCTTGACTTACAACCATTCGTTTAGTGACTGTTTCAAGTTACAACGGCACTGAAAACAGTGACTTACGACCATTTTTCAGACTTATGACTGTTGCAGCATTCCCCATGGGCGTGTGATCCAAATCCAAATTGGGTATGTCTAGTTTAATGAAGAGAAGGACGAGGGGGGACATGATAGCAGTATTCCAATATCTCAGGGGTTGCCCCAAAGAAGAGGGAGTCAAGCTATTTTCCAAGGTGCCTGAAGGCAGGACAAGAAGCAACGGATGGAAACTAATCAAGGAGAGAAGCAACCTAGAACTAAGGAGAAACTTCCTGACAGTTAGAACAATTCACCAGTGGAACAACCTGCCTCCAGAAGCGGTGAATGCTCCAACACTGGAAGTTTTTAAGAAGAGACTGGACAGCCATTTGTCCGAAATGGTATAGGGTTTCCTGCCTGAGCAGGGGGTTGGACTCGATGACCTCCAAGGTCCCTTCCAACTTTATTATTATTATTATTATTATTATTATTATTATTATTATTATTATTA
>NW_015388265.1:70451-83010 GCF_001527695.2 Protobothrops mucrosquamatus
CTCAGCTTGGAAACCTCTCCCTTTCCCCTCAGCATGGCTGGCTCAGGAATTCTGGGAGTTGAAGTCCACGAGTCATAAGAGAGCCAAGGTTGTCTACCCCTGACCTATACAGAATAGTCATGGAGAGGGATATGAATGTGATTTCCTGGTCCCTAGTAAGGTTTTGACGTTTAGCTGGAATTTTTATATGCCTCTCAAGAGTTGCAAGGTTTGATTTGGGCAGCCACGTTAAAATCTTTAAATAAATGAGAAAATTTCATTTGACAATAAACGTTTCTATTTCTGCCTTGCTTTTGCTGACAGCAGACCTGGCCATTTTATTTTGTAATGGAACCAAGGACGGTATCTGAGATGATCCTGTTTTGTAAAGGGGGTTGCGCCAAATGACTCTAGTAAGCTTTCATCCAGGAACCCAAACATGATGTCCTTCTTTGCCCCTTGTTAACTGCTTCCTGGTAAACGAGCTGCTGATTCTTCCTCTGCTCTTTGTCTTGCAGGCTCAGCAGCTCTACGGAACAAAGCAGCGCCTCGCGCCTTATGAGAAGACATAAACGCCGTCGGCGGAAACAGAAAGTAGCCCGAATTGAGAGGGTAAGAGAAGCTGGACTTGGGGGTTGGAGACGGGACAGTGTCACAGAGGGGTAGAATCAAGATCAGGTGAAGCGTTAGTACCACTTTATAAGGCCTTGGTAAGACCACAATTGGGACATCACATCCAATTTTTGTCGCCATGATATAAAAAAGATGTTGAGAGTTTAGAACGGGTCATCGAACTTGGCCCTGGACTTCAACTCCCAGAGTGTCTGGCTGAGTAATTCTGGGAGTTGAAGTGCACAAGTCATAAAAGGACCATGTTTGAAGACCCCTGCTCTAGAAAGAGTGCAGAAAGGAAATCTGCACCCCTTTGTCAACAGTGTAAAGAAGGTGGTATTTGTGTCTGATAATTTAAATGTGTATAGAATACAGAGAAGAGCAACAAAGATGATTAGGGGACTGGAGGCTACAACGTACAAGGAACGGTTGCTGGGATTGGGGATGTCTAGTTTAATGAAGAGAAGGACGAGGGGGGACATGATAGCAGTGATCCAATATCTCAGGGGCTGCCCCAAAGAAGAGGGAGTCAAGCTCTTCTCCAAAGCCCCTGAAGGCAGGACAAGAAGCAATGGATGGAAACTAATCAAGGAGAGAAGCAACCTAGAACTAAGGAGAAACTTCCTGACAGATAGAACAATTAACCAGTGGAACAACCTGCCTCCAGAAGCGGTGAATGCTCCAACACTGGAAGTTTTTAAGAAGAGACTGGACAACCATTTGTCCGAAATGGTATAGGGTTTCCTGCCTGAGCAGGGGGATGGATTAGAAGATCTCCAAGGTCCCTTCCCATTCTGTTGTTATTCAAACAATTTTGTAAGTGTTAGGACAGTCCTACCTTCTATAAATTTGTAGGGAGAGCCTTGAAAGGCATTTTATCCCCCCATTCTTTCCCAAGTGGTTAGACCTAAAATCCATCTGTCAGTTGTGGCAGGTGAACCACACCTGTTCTTATCTCGTCTTCTCCTTTCCTTGCAGTCTTCATCTTTCAGCAGCATCACCGATTCCACCATGTCGCTGAATATCATCACCGTGACGCTCAACATGGGTGAGTCCAGATGGCTGCTTGGAGACGGGCCCAGGACTACCACGTAGCAGGGGGAAGGAAGGAAGGAAGACGATCGGTTTAACGTTGTGAAGTGACAATTTAGTATGGAGAAGGCCTTTAGTTTTGACCCAATATAGATAGTCCTCAACTTATAGATCACAGTTGAGCCCAACAGCTGTTCAGTGAGTTTTGCCCAATTTTACAACCTTTCTTGCCACAGTTGTTGAGTGAGTCACAGAAGTTGTTAACGTGGCTTCCCCATTGCTTGTCAGAAGGTCGCAAAAGGGGATCACCTGACCCCAGGACATTGTAACTATCATAAATACGAGTCCGTTGCCAAGTGTCTGGCTTTTGATCATGTGACCATGGGGAGGCCGCAGCAGTCATAAGTGTGAAAAACAGCCGTAAGTCACTTTTTTTTCAGTGCTGTTACAACTTAGAGCGGTCACTAAATGAACAGTAGTAAGTCTGTTCTACCTGTAGCTAAGGATATTTTCTTTAAGCTAGATCTGAAGCAGAACATCCAGATTCAGTCACAGTTTTGTTCCATATAGTATCAACTTTGTGAACTCTCAAGTTTCCTCTTTCCACTCTGGGTTCAAAATAGACAGTGATTAATATTTATACCTGTGTTTCCCTGGAAGTAAGACCAGGTCTTATATTATTTTTGGTGCAAAAAAACCATTAGGGCTTATTTTCGGGGGATATATTATTTTTCCGGGAGGCGGGAAGCGCACGGGGGGGCCAAAGACGTCCCGGTGATCTGTGGGGTGGGCTGGGGTGAAGCAGGGGCGGCGAGAACTGAAGAAAGCCCCTCCAGTGGCCGGATGTGGCTGTTGCATAGTGACGGCCTAGCCCAGGGGTAGGCAGCCTTGGCTCTTTTATGACTGGTGGACTTTCAACTCCCAGAAGTCCTGAGCCAGCATGGCTCAGCTTGGAAACCTCTCTCTTTCTCCTCAGCATGGCTGGCTCAGGGATTCTGGGAGTTGAAGTCTACGAGTCATAAAAGAGCCAAGGTTGCCTACCCGTGGCCTAGCCTTTCATTGTCACTCCTGGCTCCAAAATGGTGGTGGAGGACCAGGAAAGAGGCCCGAGCCTCTCCTGCCCATGGCAGTCCGGCTTGGGAGGGGAGTGAAAGGGAAGAGGAGGTGGGAGGGCAGCCGGGTCATTGAACGGGCGGGGGGGGGAGGTCGCCGAATAGGGAGTGGCCTGGCTGTGGGGGCCATGAGATGCACGGTTGTGTGTCCCATTGGGTGGGCGTAGCCAATTGGGTGGGCGTGGCTGCAGTGGTAACGGCAGACTGGGTGGGACTAAAAAGTTCAATCAATCAATTCCAACTTTGCAAGAACTTTTTTTTTCCGCAGGAAGTTGAAATTGACTGATTGAACCTTTTTTTTTTTTTTGCACATGGCGGCGGAGGCCTAAAGCGAAAAGGTTTTATAAAACCCAGCTGAAGGCCTAGGACTGGGGCGATGACGCGCGTGCCCACAGAGAGGGTTCTGAGTGCCGCCTCTGGCACCCGTGCCATAGGTTCGCCACCACTGGTGTACACATACATAATACACATGCTATATACATTTGGATTGCCAACAAAGAGTTAAAGGGAGACTAGTATAGCTATTTCGAGCTACTTAGCTCTCATCAGGAGCTACTTAGCTCTCATCAGCTAGCCATACCCTTGCTGAGATTTGAACCTGGGCTGCTCACATGTTGGGCAGCTGTATTAACCTCTAGGTTATTTCAGAAAAAGAAAAAAACCCAATATATATATGTATGTATATGTATGTATGTATATAGCATGAGTATATGTGCGTTATGTATGTGTAATGACTAGATAGATAGTTTTAAGAGCATGCAGCAGAATTTCATTTTTAATGTGGGCCAGTATGCTCACTATGAAAACATGATAATAAAGGTTTTATCTTACCTTACCTTACCTGATCACAAATGATTGAATAGACCAAATAATGCCTTTGGGCTTGGGGGATGTTCTAACCGCACATCCCCTTTTCTGCAGAGAAATACAATTTCCTGGGCATCTCCATTGTTGGGCAAAGCAACGAACGTGGTGACGGAGGTATCTACATTGGTTCCATTATGAAGGGAGGTGCTGTTGCAGCGGATGGAAGAATTGAACCCGGAGACATGCTGCTGCAGGTACCTCTTTTATGGAACACCTGAGCTCCCGTTCAGGTGATAAATAGGAAACTTAAGTTAAAAAAGCAGCACAGGTGCTTTGCTCGTGCCTAGAGTAACGCAAGAGCACTGTTTGTCAACCCTGGCAACTTTTAAGATGTGTGAACTTCAATTCCCAGAATTCCCCAGCCCCGAATTCCCCCGAATTCTTTGATTTATCTTTGCAGGTGAACGACACCAACTTTGAGAACATGAGCAACGACGATGCCGTACGAGTGCTGAGAGAAATTGTGCACAAGCCGGGGTAGGTCATCTCTGCAGCCTCCTTGGTCCCAGTTTCCTTTTGGCGCAGGCTTGAATGATGTGGTTGTCTGGGCAGAGAGGCAAAGGTTCAGTTGTTTAGCTGTGCCCTCCGGGTCAGGTAGTCGTAGAATTCTGCTCTCATACAATATGGGCAAATCACCAGTTTTCAGCCTTAGCATCTCTTGTATTCTACAGGGATGATAAAACCGGCCTTCCTTATACCGTGTTTCTCCGAAAGCAAGGCCTACACCAACAATAAGCCCTAGCTTGATTTTTGGGGATGGGTCTAATATAAGCCCTACCCCCAAAATAAGCCCTAGTTTTGGGCGAGACACATACTTAAAAATCAAACCAGGGTGGGGGTGTGGATCTGCCCAACCCGCCCTGCACCCAATTGCAGCCAGGCCTCTCCTCGCCGGCCTACTTCTTCTGAGGCCTCTTCTGCTGCCAGGCCTGCATTTCTCAGTCACGGGCCTTTCCGGAAGGCCTGTGCAGCCAAAAACCAAACTATGGATTAAAAGGTTCTGCAAGAGCTGAGCAGCCGAGCCCCAAGCTATGGATTCAATCCATAGCTCGGTACTCGGCTGCTTAGGCCTTCTGGAAAGGCCTGACTGCAAAATGCAGGCCCGAATGCAGCTGCAGAACGTCGGCCCCAGAAGAAGTGGACCGGCTGGGTGGGGCTGTCGGTGCCGGAGGTGAGGTAAGGCCTACCCCGAAAATAAGACCTGGTGCCTCTTTTGGAGGCAAAAAATAATAAGACCCGGTCATATTTTCGGGGAAACACGGTAGAATTATTGTTATTATTGTTATTATTGTTATTATTATGCAAGCGATTGCAGTCCAGCAAATACCAAAAATAAGTGCAGCCAATCTCTTTAGTGAAAGCTGCTCGTTCTGGGGTTTGATGGCCCTGCAGATGCTGTTAAGGCTGAATTACAGGCTGTCTTTTCTGTCATGTACCCGAAGAATGTAGGAATTCATCAAATGCTTCCTGGGACTGGAGTGGGGCGAAGCTGTCATGGTTTTTTTTTTGCCCTGAGGGAAATGCCAGCGATGGGGTCGCCCATGTTGTGAAGCAACTTGCAGGATGCCAACCTTTGTGTTTTGCTGCAGGCCCATCACGTTGACGGTCGCCAAGTGCTGGGATCCGACTCCCAGGGGCTGCTTCTCGTTACCCAGGAGTAAGTGAGCCTGTGCCTGTAGTTTCTTCGGGTCAGGCATGTACGTGACAAGTCGATTTTGTAGAGCACGGAGCTGAAACGTTTTGTTCAAAACAAAACAAAACAAAATTATCGGAAGACCAGAAGGATCAGTGTAGGAAAGCAGATCATTGCAGAGAAGATAAATCTCGGCGGTCCATTTAGAGTCGACGTCAACTTGACGACATGAAATCAGTTAACATGACTGGTGGGGGTGATGATAACCACAATAATAACATTTTTTTTAATTAAAATTACATGCCCCAACTCTCCATACAAATAGTTGAGAAGATTTAAAAAATAACGAAATGACAACCCTTCCCAGAAGTGGATAACAATGACAAAACCAGACAAGACAAAAGAAAGACCACGATGGATCTCCAGTCATGTTGACCACAAACACATCTAAAGACCTGACGGTTTCCAATCTCCGTACGGAGGAACAGTCATGCAGGAAGTCCTCGGGTTACGACCACAATTGAGCCCAAAACTTTTGTTGCTAAGTGAGACAGTTGTTAAGTGACTTTTGCCCCATTTTATGACCTGTCTCGGTGGAGATGTTAAGTGAATCATTGCGGCTATTAAGTTAATAACACGGTTGTTAAGTGAATCTGGGATCCCCCATTGACTTTGCTCGTCAGAAGGTCGCAAAAGGGGGATCACGTGACCCTGGGACGCTGCGACCGTCATAAATACGAACCAGTCGCCAAGCGTCTGAATTTGGATCACGTGACCACGGGGGATGCTGCCACGGTCGTAAGTATGAAATACGGTCATAAATCACTTTTTCCCGGTGCGGTTGTGGCTTCAGATGGCCCCTAAGTGAACTGCTGTAAGTCCAGGGCGCTACCTGCTATTATGAATATATACAGGTGGTCCTCCACTTACAACGGTTCATTTAGTGACCGTTCAAAGTTACCACGGAACTGGAAAAAAGGAACTTATGACCGTTTTTCATACTTAACGACAGTTGCAGCATCTCCATGCTCATGTGATCAAAATTCGGAGGCTTGGCAACTGACTCGTGTTTATGACAGTCGCAGTGTCCCGGGGTCACGTGATTATCCCTTTTGCGACCTTCTTATTTCAATTTTTTAATTAATTTTTCATGAAAACATAATACAAATATGATGCTTATAGTTAAAACAAAAAAAAAGACCTAATCATTCTCGGAAATGATCGGCGATCCCCCCCCTGCAATCCCTCTCACTCCCCCACCCTACCTACTTTCCTCTTCCTTCCTTCCCTCGAACCCACAACCTCTCCTCCTTCCTCCTTTCCAACTGTCCTACACATCCCATCCCCTTCTTTTTCCTCCTCCTTGGATGCAGTTTAGGGTACTAGCTGATCATCTTCTCTATTTACATTGTTTTTCTATAAAGAATAAATACACCAAATTTTATATGATTCTCCCTTTCCTCCCCCCCCCCCCTCGGACTTCCCAGAACTAAATACAGGAATAGTCACGTAAACAACTCAAATCTAACTAAAACAATCCAATTATAATACATACAAGTATTAATTTACTTTAACTCTAATAAACAATAACAAACTTAACTATAAAATGCCCTTTTGCGACCTTCTGACGAGCAAAGTCAATGGGGGAGCCCAGATTCACTTAATAACCGTGCTATCCACTTAACAGCTGCGGTGATTCACTTACTGATGGTGGCAAGAAAGGTTGTAAAATGGAGGCAAAACTCACTCAACAGCTGAGCAACCAATATTTTGGGCTCAATTGTGGCCGTAGGTCAAAGACTACCTGTGCTTCACCCCCCCTTCGTTAGGGAATAAAAGAGCCGCTTGCCAAATGAGGGTGAAAAGACAAAAAGCCGAGATAAAATTGGTAGGGTAAACCTACAGCTCTTGGAGCGACACGGTTATTGAGATTTATAGGCTTGGTCAATGCTCAAGGCTTGGAAGAAAAGGTTGGCAGCTCCTTGAAAGATGCTCGTTTTCTACACGTAGAGATAGACTTTTGAGACATTCCCAGGAAGGCTCCAGAGGTGCTTTTCCGAAAGGCCACTGGACCTCCTTGTTTAGTTTGTTCTTGAAAATGCTTCCCATCTCATCCAAGATGAAGCTTCTTGGATGAGAAGCGCAGCGTTTTCAACCAAGATCTGGATGATTGAGAATCTCCATCCAGGGGTAGGCAACCTCGGCTCTTTTATGACTCATGGACTTCAACTCCCAGAATTCCTGAGTCACCATAGCTGACTCAGGAATTCTGGGAGTTGAAGTCCATGAGTCATAAAAGAGCCGAGGTTGCCTACCCCAGGTTGCCTACCCCAAGCCGAGGTTGCCTACCCCTACCCCTACCCCATGAGTCATAAAAGAGCCGAGGTTGCCTACCCCAGGAATTCTGAGAGTTGAAGTCCATGAGTCATAAAAGAGCCGAGGTTGCCTACCCCAGTTGAAGTCCATGAGTCATAAAAGAGCCGAGGTTGCCTACCCCAGGCCATAGACCCTCCCAGGAAGGGCTTCCTCCTCCTTTTGGCTAAATGCATCCATGGGCTTGAAATTTGTGAGAAAGCCACCGGGATTCTCCCGCTTTCTTCTCTCTGTGCTGCTTTTCCTTCCTCTTTTGCCTTTCTCCTGCCATCTTCTGGGACTTCCTACTTGACGGCTGTTTTCCTGCTCCGTCCCGGCTCAGACCAGTCCTTTCCCTGCACGGACGTCCCCTCCCCTGCCTGCTAATCCACGGGCGCCAGGTGGATCTCTCCCTGTGTCCCTCTTGCTGATCACCCCTCTCTTTTCTCCCCCAGTTGCTCCCCAGCGAATCTGGGCTGGGCCAGACTCTCCGTGCTCCGATCCGGGTGAGTCCCGGCTGACACTGGGGGAGGACAGGGCTGCCCAGAGATTTTGGGTCCAGCGTAGGGGGATGACGGTTGCGGCCTTCTCACCGGGTCCGTGTTCCTTTTCAGGCGAGCCTATCCGACCCATCGACCCGGCGGCTTGGGTGTCCCACACCGCGGCGATGACCGGCACCTTCCCTGCCTACGGTATGAGCCCATCCATGAGCACAATCACTTCCACCAGCTCCTCCATCACCAGCTCCATCCCAGAAACGGAACGTAAGTTCTTGTGTCCGCGCATGTCCCACTCCTGCTTGGCTTCCAGTCACCTGCACGCCTCATCTGATAGGAACCATACCTGGACAGGGCCAAGTTCTCCTTGGTGGAAGAAGGATCTGACCCTCAGTAACCAAGGATTGCTTTCCTGGTAGACTCTGAAATACTGAGCAGGGACGTGGCATCCCTCTCGAAAAGATGCGCAGGGATCTCAACAGAGCTGCCTCCAAGAGGGAAGTAGAGGGAGAGAAATTCAGGAAGTCAGCCAGGAGGAAGTAGGGTAGTCCTCCACTTACGACCACAGTTGAGCCCCAGAGTTCTGTTGCTAAGTGAGACAGTTGTTAAAGAAGTGAGTTTTGCCCCATGTTTTACACGCTTTCTCGGCAACTTATTAAGTGAATCACTACAGTTGTTAAGTTAGTAACACGGTTGTGAAGTGAATCTGGCTTCCCCGTTGACTTGGCTTGTCAGAAGGTCACCACGTAACCCTGGGACTGTCATAAATAACGAGTCGGCTGCTAAGCATCTGAACTTTGATCATGTGACCGTGGGGATGCTGTAACGGTGGTAAGTGTGAAAAACGGTTAGGTCGCTTTCTTCAGTGCCGTTGTAACTATGAACGGCCACTAAAGGAACTGCTCTGTAAGTCAAGGACTCCTCGTGGAAGTTGACCTAAATCAGGGTGGGGAATGATGGCCCCTTTATGACTTGTGGACCATTAATCATTTTGACAAGTGTGATCATAGAATCATAGCGCTGGAAGGGACCTTGGAGGTCTTCTAGTCCAAACACAGTGATGGGCTGCATTCACAGAGGGAGAGAATCAAGATCTGTGTTAATACCACTTTACAAGGCCTTGGTAAGGCCACACTTGGAATACCGCATCCAGTTTTGGTCACCACGATGTAAAAAAGATGCTGAGACTCTAGAAAGAGTGCAGAGAAGATCAACAAAGATGATCAGGGGACTGGAGGCTAAAACATACCAGGAACAGTTGCTGGAATTGGGTATGTTTAGTTTAATGAAAAGAAGGACGAGGGGGGACATGATAGCCGTGCTCCAATATCTCAGGGGCTGCCCCAAAGAAGAGGCAGTCAAGCTATTTTCCAAGGCGCCTGAAGGCAAGACAAGAAGCAACAGATGGATGGAAACTAATCCAGGAGAGAAGCAACCTAGAACTAAGGAGAAACTTCCTGACAGTTAGAACAATTAACCAGTGGAACAACCTGCCTCCAGAAGCGGTGAATGCTCCAACACTGGAAGTTTTTAAGAAGAGACTGGACAGCCATTTGTCCGTTTTACGACTCTTTAGCTGACTTATGACTGGTCCTCACACTTAACGACCGTCACAGCCTCCCCATGATTGGGTGCTTGGCAACTGGCATGTATCTACAACGGTTGCAATGTCCTGGGGACAAGTGATCTCCACCGGCAACTATTTGCACTGGCTTCTGACAAGCAAAGACAATCCGGGGTGTGTGTGTGTGTGTGTGTGGATTTGCTTAACGACCGCATGAATCACTTAACAGCTGCAGTGATCTGCGTAACAAGCACTGCAAAAAAAAGTTTGTAAAAACGAGGCACGGCTTGCCTTGCCTTGCCTTGCTACGGAAATCCCGGTCCCGATCGCGGTCATTAGTTGAGGATTACCTGTATTTTGTTTCAGAGCAAGCTTGTGGAGCAACATGGGCAGAAGACTTCTTGCCTACTTTGCCTGATGGGTAAGGAAGTAGGGAGAAGTGTGACTAAAGCCCAAGAGAGCCTAGGGGGCACTAGAACAAAAAAGGACAGGATCCTTAGTGGAACTATTGTGGCCATGAGGAAGATCTGGAGATGGTGAAGAGATAGCTACTGATTGGGTTTGGGAGAATAGCCACGTTGGACAATTTGAATAAACCGTGGCTTTGAGCACAAAACAGTTGAGTTGTGGAGTTTTTCAGTCATGATCCAATCTCAAACACGCTCATTTTGAGCTGTTTCCAGGGTTACAAATGTGGTCGAAAAAACGAAGACGGGGATTGTGGTGTGTGCAAAAAACAGGTAGAAATTTGGTGGCAGGTTGCCGTGGCCATCTTGACCATAATCGGTGGGCTTCTCTGGGCCGCCTCAAATTTAGCTGACCTCCAGGCTGGTTGAAACAAGCCCTGGTCACCTTTCCCAGAAGGTTAGAAATCAAAATTTCGAAGTGAAACAGGAGAGACTTTGGAGCTGGAAATATTTTGCCCATCACTGGCTGTGGAATATCAGTTTGGCCAAGTGAAACATCTGGGAGAGCTCAGACTTGGGTGTTCCTGAAATCTAGGCTGCATTAACAGAGGGATAGAATCAAGATCAGGCGAAGTGTTAATACCACTTTACAAGGCCTTGGTAAGGCCACACTTGGAATACTGCATCCAGTTTTGGTCACCACGATGTAAAAAAGATGTTGAGACTCTAGAAAGAGTACAGAGAAGAGCAACAAAGAGGATTAGGGGACTGGAGGCTAAAACATATAAGGAACGGTTGCTGGAATTGGCTATGTCTAGTTTAATGAAGAGAAGGACGAGGAGGGACATGATAGCAGTGTTCCACTATCTCAGGGGCTGCCCCAAAGAAGAGGCAGTCAAGCTCTTCTCCAAAGCCCCTGAAGGCAGGACAAGAAGCAACGGGTGGAAACTAATCAAGGAGAGAAGCGACCTAGAACTAAGGAGAAACTCCCTGACAGTGAGAACAATTAACCAGTGGAACAACCTGCCTTCAGAAGCTGTGAATGCTCCAACACTGGAAGTTTTTAAGAAGAGAATGGACAGCCATTTGTCTGAAATGGTGTAGGGTTTCCTGCCTGAGCAGGAGGTTGGACTAGATGACCTCCAAGGTCCCTTCCAACTTTACTACTACTACTATTACTACTACTACTACTAATTATTATTATTATTATTAATTATTATTTATTATTATTATTATTATTATTATTATTATTATTATTATTATTATTATTATTATTATTATTATTAAACAACTTGGCCTTGATCTGATCACTTCCTGTTTGGGGGAAATAAAAAAAAAAAAATCCCAGCGCAGCTGTCCTTAGCTTTTTAAAGGAAAATTCAAAGTAGAAGAACAAAGCAGTTACAAGTCATGTCAGGCAGAAACAGATAATTTGCTGAAATTCTTTTTAAAAAAAAGGTTCCTTGGGAAAACTCTTGACTTCACAGCAGTTTTTGACCTGCACTAGGGGTTTAAGAAGGAGTCCTGTTCAGAGGGGGACTGTTGATCCAAGTGGGCTTTTTAGGAGATGTCTGTCTGGTTTCCCAGCCTCCATCTCTCTTGCAGCCTTCCCCAATTCTCTGTTCCTTAAATGTGTTGGATTCCCAGGATCTCTGGTTGACAGATCTGGAGAACGTCGGAATCTGTAGGCGGTGCTCAACGTGCATTCTTCCACCTTCCTTCCTTTTGCACAGGTCTTGATGACTTTCACCTCTCCATCCATAGCGATATGGCCACCATTGTCAAAGCCATGGCCTCACCAGAGTCGGGCTTGGAGGTGCGTGACCGCATGTGGCTGAAGATCACCATTCCCAGTGCCTTCATTGGTAAGGCTGACTAGAGGAGCCTGGGGGAGGGTGGTGATTGAGAGCAGCTAAGTCAGGGGTCTTCAAACTTGGCTCTTTTAGGACTTGTGGACTTCAATTCCCAGAATTCCTCAGCCAGGCACGCGTGCCTGGCTGAGGAATTCTGGGAATTGAAGTCCACAAGTCCTAAAAGGGCCAAGTTTGAAGACCCCTGGGCTAAGTCTTTGATGGGCCTCTCAAATAGGTAACTGGGATGCATAGATGGCAGACAGAAACAGAAAGATACCAGTGTTGCTGTAGAGAGCAGAGGTGGGGAACTACAGCCCCTTTATGACTTGTGGACTTCAACTCCCAGAATTCCTGAGCCAGCTAGGCTAAAGACCAACTGAGGAATCTGTTCATCTTTAGGTCCTTCTCCACAGAATTTTGACAGCCAGTTCCTACGTTCAAATTGCTTCATGTCTGCCACCGTAAAACCACATCCCTATAGAGACGTTTATGGAGAAGATACTATAGCCATATTGTAGGTGGAGGAGGGGGTTCCGTCTAAGTCTTGTCTGAATTGCGTGCTGAGTTTCTCCTTCATCATTGTCTCTGTAGTCCTATCTCTCTCTCTCTCTCTCTCTCTCTCTCTCTCTCTCTCTCTCTCTCTCTCTCTCT
>NW_015388265.1:84373-85492 GCF_001527695.2 Protobothrops mucrosquamatus
TCTCCTGATGATTGGCCCAAAGTCACCCAGATGGCTTTCATGTCTGAGGCAGGACTAGAATTCATAGTCTCTTGCTTTCTCTCCTGGTGCCTTTAACCACTAGACTTTTCTATATATAAAAGAAGCCAACAAGAGAGTTTGTTTCTTGCTTTCCTTCTTGCGCTGTGGTATGGAGAAATGGACACAGGAATCGAGTAGAATCTGACTTGAACAGAACAGAACAGAACAGAACAGTTGCTTCCTGCGAGATGAACTTTGTGCTCCCGTTAATGCTTTCCAAGATAGCCCTTGTGTGTTTAGCAGCAGAATCCCTCTGCTGAGTCATGTTTAATTTGTGGTTGAGAAGGACACCCAGTTCTTTTTCACATGTATACGTCTGTCCAGATTTCAACATTTCGTCCTGTTAAATTCCGTTCTATTCATTTCAGTCCATCGCCCAAGCCTGTCTAAAGCTTTTTTAAATCTCTCTCTCTCTTCTCTCTTTCTCTCTCTCTCATTCTCTTCTCTCTCTCATTCTCTCTGTCCTCTCTCTCTCTTCTCTCTCTCTCTCTCTCTCTCTCTCTCTCTCTCTCTCTCATTCTCTCTCTCTCTCTCATTCTCTCTCTGTCCTCTCTCTCTCTTCTCTATTTCTCTCTCATTCTCTTCTCTCATTCTCTCTTTCTCTCTCTTCTCTCTCTCATTCTCTTCTCTATCTTTCACTCTCTTCTCTCTCTTCTATCTCTCTCCCCCTTTCTCTCTCTCTCTCTCTCTCTCTCTCTCATTCTCTCTCTGTCCTCTCTCTTCTCTCTTTCTCTCTCATTCTCTTCTCTCTCTCATTCTCTCTTTCTCTCTTCTCTCTCTCTCATTCTCTCTCTCCTATCTCTCTCCCCCTCTTTCTCTCTCTGTCTCTCTCTCTGTCTCTGTCTCTGTCTCTCTCTCTCTCTCTCTCTCTCTCTCTCTCTCTCTCTCTCTCTCTCTCTCTCTCATCTAAATCATTTTACCGCCCCTCTCACCTTTGCCTCAATTGTCAACTAGACAAGTGTCCCCTCAACTCCTTCTTCCAAGTCATTCATAAAAACGTTTGAGAGCATCAGGCCCAAGACAGAGCCCTCCGGCCCGACTCCATGCTTCCCTCCAAGC
>NW_015388265.1:86963-103670 GCF_001527695.2 Protobothrops mucrosquamatus
TTGCCAGGTTCGGATGTGGTCGATTGGCTGTACCATCACGTGGAGGGCTTTACGGACCGGCGAGAGTCCCGCAAGTATGCCAGCAACCTGTTGAAGGCTGGTTATATCCGCCACACGGTCAACAAGATCACCTTCTCGGAGCAGTGCTACTACATCTTTGGAGACCTCTGTGGAAGTACGGATTGTAATCACGGCTACGGGCTAGGAAGGAGGGACAGGCCCCAAAGGCAGGAAATCCTCGAATTACGACCCCAATTTTTTCTGTTGCTAAGTGAGGCAGTTGTTAAGTGAGCTTTGCCCCATTTTACTGCCGGTGTTAAGTTAGCAACACGGCTGTTAAGTGAATCTCTTTTGATTTTGCTTGTTAGAAGGTCGCAGAAGGGGATCGCATGACCCCGGGACACTGCGACCGTCATAAATTAGGAGTCAGTTGCCAAACAGACTAAATTTTGATCACATGACCACAGGGATACACCGTAATGGTCCTAAGTGTGGGAAAAGTGGTCATTAAGTCACTTTTTTTCAGTGTCGTTGTAACTTCAAGCGGTCACTAAACGAAAAGTTGTAAGTCCAGGACCGCCTGTAGTTCAAACTCAAAACTTTTTCATCTTGAAACGGGGAGTTTTGATCATTTTGGAACCATTCCAAGCTGACTGGGATGCTTCTTTTCTTTTTCTGTTTTTTTCTTTGCTTTTCTTTGCTTTGCTTGAAAATGTTCCAGAATTTATTGGAACGGCCCCTTTGGCTGCTTCCAAGCGGTGATCAAAGCAGAGTGTTTTCAGTTGAAGACATTTTTGCCTGTGAAGGGTTTGACACGCCTCTCTGAGAAGGAAGGAAGGAAGGGGAGATTTAGCAGAAAAAGATGATGATTTAGCAGGAAAGGAAAAAAAAAAGAAGCAGACGGGTGATCCCGATGGGCGGGGTGAGGAGTTGCAGAAGGCGCCCTTATCCTAAGCAAGCAACAGGAAGACGCTGTGCAGAGCAGACACCCCCCCCCCCCCAGTGGATTGCTAAATCCTACAGTCTCCTTTTCTTTTTCTTCCGCTTCGGGATGGGGCCACTGATAAAATAATCACAACAAAGGAGAATATTTGTAGCTGAGGGTTGACGCTTGCGTGTAACCATCCTCCCCCCCCCCGCCAGTCCGCAAAGCCGGGAGGATTGGGGACTGCTGATTTTAACCTTTGCTGGGGTTTTTTATGCCTCTTTCTTCTTCCAGACATGGCCAACCTATCCTTGCATGACCACGATGGATCGAGTGGGGCCTCCGACCAGGACACGCTGGCTCCGTTACCCCACCCAGGAGCGGCCCCCTGGCCTTTAGCTTTTCCTTACCAGTATCCCCCTCCGCATCCCTACAACCCCCACCCTGGATTCCCTGAGCCAGGTTACAGCTACGGAGGGGGCAGCGCAGGCAGCCAGCACAGTGAAGGTAAGCATCTACCATGCCTTCTGCTCGGCCTTCAAGCCTGGTAGAAGATGGCGTTTCTTTCGTCTGCCTGAGCTGGGAATTGCATCATGGCTGTCAACCAGGGCAGGGCTGTTGGCCACTGAGTGGCTGGCCAGTGTGCGTGCACTAGCTAGTGCAGACATGTCAAACACAAGGCCCGGGGACCGGATGTGGCCCGCAGAGTGTTTTCATGTGGTCCGTGAAACCATCTTGGAAACAGTGAGGGAACGGCCTCCGCTGCCTTGGCCCTGGCCCAGGCCAGCCGGGAGCCAATGTACAATTTTGTGGTGGCCATCTATGCTGAAACGCATTCAGTCCTAGCTCCACAAGGCCATCCAGAAACAGCGAGGAACCAGCCCCTGCCGTGTCGGCCCCGCCCCCTGGGTGCATGCTGGGGAGGTGTCACCCTTTGTGAGGAATGAAGAAATGGACCATGCCTTGGCGCTTGTCCCGGTCCCACCCCCTTCTGCCAGAGACCCTCAGATCTGTCCCACGCCTGCCCAGACCCCCACAGGCACCCTTGACCCGAACGATGTAGAGATGACCATGCCCACCCAGTAGGCCACACCCACTCCATCCATGCCCACCCAGTAGGCCACACCCACCCTGGCCACACACTCCCCGAGGGCAACCGCAATTCTGATGCGGCCCTCAATGAAATTGAGTTTGACACTCCTGAGCTAGTGTCATTAGCATCGCGGCGGCATGCGGACGCTATCGTCGCCGTGAGCTCACACTCCTCCCCCCCACTTGCGCTAGCTTGTGGCCCCGTTTGTGTTGCATGCAGAATTTGCATTTGCATCGCGTGTGCAATTGTGGCCTCATTCGTACGTGCGCTTGCAGCTCCCTTCGAGCACACACGTGCGCGTAAAGACATCCCTCCCCTGTGCATTGGGCTGCCAACGAAGAAAGTTTGGGGACCCCTGATCTAGGGCAGAGGCCCCCAACCTTTTGGGCACCAAGGATCAGTTCCATAGAGCAGGGCTTTTCAACCTTTTCACCCATTGTACCACTTTTAGGATATGGGAACATCCAAGTACCACCAGTCGCCTAGCAAGGTGTCAAAAACTTGATGACCAAAAAAAAAGGGAAAAAGTGATAAAGTACAGGTAGTTCTCGACTTACAACAGTTCGTTTAGTGACTGTTCAAAGTTACAATGGCACTGAAAAAAGTGCCCCCCCAAGCCACAGCCGAGCAAGACACCTGCCTGCCCGCCCGGCCGCGCTCTTCCTCCTGTCCGAGGTTTTCATTGTTGTGAGCATTTCTGTTGAGGATTGGCAGCGGGGGTGGGGTGGGGGGGTGTTTTGTTTTTATTCCCCCCGTCTGCTGGGTGGTTGCAACAGGTTTTGGTCCCTTCACATGACCCTGGGACACTGTGACCGTCATAAATATGAATCAGTTGCCAAGCATCTGAATGTAAATCACAAGACCCTGGAGAGGCTGCAACATTCCAGCTGATTGGCGCTTCTTCAGGGCTCAGCAGAAGCACCAGGATCAGCGCCGAGCTCCAGCTGGAGCCTGGTGCAGATCCTGGCGCTTCCGCTGAGCCCTGACAGCCCCGAAGAAGCGCTGATCAGCTGGAAAGCAGCAGTGATCCTGGCGCTTCCGCTGAGTCCTGACAGCCCTGCAGCTCCAGCCGTCTCTCGCTCAGGCTTGTGCGGTGCTGCAACCGGTTCAGCTCATACCCCTCCCCCGCTACCATTTTTCTAGGATGGTCGTGTACCACCTGCCAGGTGCCAATGTACCACAGGTGGTACCCGTACCACTGGTTGAAAAGCCCTGCTCTAACCGCTCTGAATTGTTTCTCCTTGTGCAGGAAGCCGCAGCAGCGGTTCAAACCGCAGTGGTAGCGAGAGAAGGAAGGACCGAGACCCCAAGGCTGGGGAATCCAAGTCAGGCGGTAGCGGCAGCGAATCCGACCACACCAGCCGCAGCAGCATTCGGCGGGAGCGAGCGGCCAGCGAGTGCTCCGTGCCCGCCAGCCAACGGAGCCACCACTCCATGGCTCACAGCGTGCGCAGCCACCACAGCCAGCAGTCTTACGGCCCTCCCGGCCTCCCACCTCTCTACAGCCCTCCCATGCTCCTGATGCCACCACCCCCTTCTACCCTGGGACCACCCGGGGCTCCCCCGGGCCGAGACCTGGCCTCGGTGCCCCCTGAACTGACCGCCAGTAGACAGTCATTCCGAATGGCCATGGGCAACCCCAGTGAGTTTTTTGTGGATGTAATGTGAAGATCCCTCCCTCCCTGCTTCCCTCCTTCCCTCCCTCCCTCTGCTTGTTTGGGTCCCCCCCCAAGTTGGTTTGTTTCCTAGAAAGAGCATATGTCTCTTGTCTGTCTCTCTCTGTTTTGTTTTGGGGTTTGGTTTTTTTTGACTTGGCAGTTAGGGGTTGAAGAAATCCAATGAACTAAAATTGCAGTCCCCAACCTTTACGGTTTGATGGCCTGGGGGGTGGTGGTTGGGGGAGAGGGGAACCAGCCCGCCCCTGGTGCAAGCTGAGCTGTGCACACAGGTGTGCGCCAGCCAACCGCTCACGCGGCCTGGTTCCAGATGAGCCACATAGCGGGCTGCGTTTGGGGCGTGAGGGACCCCCGAACTAAACTGTTTGATTCTAATCTTTCCCGCAAGTGTCTCCAGCAGCTTCTCCCGAACAACAACCCCCCCCTCCCGATCCCTACCTGTGATTGCAGCAAAGAACAGCCCTAACCCAGCTTATATTTTTTACCTGTTAACCTGCACGCTAACCCATTAATCCACTACCTGCTCCGGGACCTCTGCCGCTCGCCCGTTGTTGTTTTTTTTCCATGCCGCCATCCCTAAACACCTGCCCTCTTTCTCCTCCTCGCCCCTCTTGTGTTCCTCTCTGCCGAGCAGCCAAGAATTATGGGGTCTTTGACTTCCTTTGAGCCGGCCGGCCGTGGCGTGGGGAGAGCCGCGGCACGTGGTGGTGGTGGTTTGGTCCCTCCTGCTGTCCAGGAGGAAGACACAGAGCCCTTTCAGCCTGCTTAGTTGGAAGATGTCCCTCCTTATCCATCAGCCCGGGAGGGAAGCAGGGCTGAGCTCCCAACTGTGTGTCCCTCTTCGGCGGCAGCAGCCTGGTCTCACTCTTACCCGTGGGACTCTTGAGATGGACCTGCTGAATGGTGGCCACTTCCCTTCTTCGCTGAAGCTGCGCTCCTCAAACTGGGATGAAGGTTTTCCTAGGGAAATGCTGGAGGCTAAACTTGGTTTTTTTTGGATGCCTGATGTCTGGAAGACGTCCAGGACACTATCTCCACTCCAAGGCTATCCTCAAGATATCCAAAACGGAAGGACCGTGGCTTTCTCCTGGGAAAAAAACACCCTATAACACCATTGAGTAAATGCAAAGGAAACTCTTATCAAAAACCCAGGGTTGCTTGCTTGCTTTTTGGAACACCAGTGATGACCATGAAATCACGTTTGGGTTACGCTGCTGATCCTGCGCCAGTGGATGTGTCAGTAGAATTCTTTCTGCCACCACTTTTTTTCACAGACTTAAAACAGTCTTCCATCTCTGTTGGGGATGTTGAGTTCCTTCCCATCACCCGTCTTGGCCTTATTTCGTTTTAAATTCCATCATTGGTTCTTTCATTGCTGGGTGGATCGGCACCGCCTTCATTCCTTTTTTTTTTTTTTTTTTGGTCAAAACAATCCCAATACAAAGAGAGAGAAAAAAAACCAATTATCCCTGTATGGGGAGGACTGACTTCTGAGAGATTGCGTAAGGGTTTTGACCCTCTTTCGTTTCTCTCCCTTCCCTAATCCCTTCGGCATGATTTTTCTGGGAGTTACAAATTTTTCTGCTTGTATGTAGACTGTTTTTTTTTTTTTTTAATAGTACTGGTCACAGAATGCAACTTCCGCTTCCTGCCTTTTAGCAAATCAAATTTCCTCTCGGTTTTGAAGTGGGACGATCTGGACATCTTCCAAGGCAGGAGAGCGATGATGCTTAATTCCTCCTAAGTGGCTAGCACATCCAAGGGAATAATTACTGCACAAACAGCTGAGATTTGCCAGCCAGGTATTCCACTTGCTCTCCGACCTCGTCCCACCGCCGAAATACGGACACTCAAATTCTGATCCTCAAGGGCTGGGTACCCGCAACACACTGAAGCACAAACGAACGATTCTTATGACTTAAATCTTGATGACTTCGTGGACTCATCCAAGTAGCTTCCTTATTCTCCTGGGATATTGCCGCCTTACTTCCTAGTCCGGCATCAACACGGATTTCCTACTGACCTATCCAAGCACTAACCGGGTCCACTCACTTAGGTGCTTGGAGATCAGCTAGGAGCTGCCACATGCTGTGATTACCCTGCCCTGCTTTACCTACACCAGTGGTGGCGAAGCTATGGCACGGGTGCCAGAGGCGGCACTCAGAGCCCTATCTGTGGGCACACGCGCCATCGCCCCAGTCCTAGGCCTTCAGCTGGGTTTTATAAAACCTTTTCACTTTAGGCCTCCGCTGCTGTGTGCAAAAAAAAAAAGGTTCAATCAATCAATTTCAACTTCTCGCAGGAAAAAAAAGATCTCGCAAAGTTGGAATTGATTGATTGAACTTTTTAGTCCCACCCAGTCTGCCGTTACCACTGAAGCCACGCCTACCCAATGGGTCACGCCCATCCAATGGGCCACGCCACCTGGCACCCGATGATACATAAGTGGGTTTTGGGTTGCAGTTTGGGCACTCGGTCTCTAAAAGGTTCGCCATCACTGACCTACACTAATACGTGGTGTGACTCCATTGAAGGAGCTCGTTCGTGGGATTCCCCCCTTAGTGGTGGTGGTTGGCTCTCGCTTACCTGCTTCCTGTGCGGGATCTTGTCATGGGTGTGTGGTCCAGAGTTCCTTTGCTTCAGTGTCCATCTGTCAAGCCTCACTGTGAAGAGCGAGTCCGGAGACCCCAACACTCAAGAGCGACACTTGGGGAACTTAAACGATGGCGGTTAAACCCAGCTGTTCCTTGGCCTTTGAAATGCCGTAAGAGAAAAAGTGGAAGTGGCAAGAAAAGAACTCAATACGTTCCACGTCTGCCAGGAAAAAAAAAAAATGCCATAATCATGCCAAGTGACTTTCTAGTATATCTGACTGCATTGTTTTGGTTTTTTTTTACCTAGAGGCAAAATTCTGTTTGGTTCGTTTGGTCAGGTTTTGGCCTTTGTACTGTGTTAGGAGTGCACCTCATCTGCTCTATCATGAATCCCCCCCTCCCCTTATCTTAGGTATGGTGGGCATGGCCATCAGTCTTGCTGAAAGGTGGGTGTGGGGGTGTGGGGGTGTTTTGTGAGCTCTCGTCCCTTCTGCGAGATGCTGCAATTCCAATAAGCCTACGCTCTTTTTCTGACTGTTAGCCAAGAATAATAAGTAGGCGTTTTATGGTGAGCCTATTTGATCCGGCTGGCCTGGCCTTTGTAGAACCCTAGGCCAGAATTTGCTGGTCTAAGGCCACATCCAGTCCAGCACTTTCCAGGTTCCCATTTCACCTTCATTCCCGCTGGGTTTGAATAGAATACCCATCTTTCAGTCTGACCGGATGGTGGGGAATGGAAGGATTTATATTCCTTGCAGACGGCTGGCCATTTGCCGCCTTTTAGAGCAGGGGTCTTCAAACTTGGCCCTTTTATGACTTGTGGACTTCAACTCCCAGAATTCCTCAGCCAGGCACGCGTGCCTGGCTGAGGAATTCTGGGAGTTGAAGTCCACAAGTCATAAAAGGACCAAGTTTGAAGACCCCTGCTTTAGAGGGTCGTTGAGGCCGACACAGGTAAACCTCCAGGTGGCCTCAACGACTCTCTAAAAGAAGGCAAATGACCAGCTGTCTGCAAGGAGTATAAATCCTTCCATTCCCCCACCATCCAGTCAGAACTGAAGAAGCTTCTGAGATGAGAAGCGAAACGTCTTCAAAGAAAAAACAAGGAAGTCCAGTTGCCTCCTGAAAAAGCATCTTTGGGATGACTATGACCCGGATGACTAAAAATCTCCACAGACCTCTTTCAGTCTGTTGTTAAGTGGTGAAGGAAAGGAAAGGGCTGGGAAATGGTGCCAGCTGACAACAAAACTATTACAAATAGTCCTTGCCTTACAATCCTTCAGTGACCGTTTGAAGTTATAACGGCGCTGGAAAAAGTGACTTATAACCCCGTCGTCATCGTTAACTATTGTCGCAGCATCCCCATGGCCACGGGTCAAAATTCAGACGCTTGGCAACGGATAATGTATATACGATGGCTGTGGTGTCCCCCAGGAGTGGTGTCTGATTGCCGTTTGCAACCTTCCAACTGTCTTCCAACAAGCAAAATGCATGGAGGAAATCAGATTCGCTTTAGCGACCGCGTCCTTCGTTTAACAAGTGGGGCGATTTGCTTAACAGCCATCGCAAAAAAAAGAGAGAGAGAAAAGGTCATAAAAGTGGGTGTGACTCACTTAACTGCCTTGCTTAGCAACGCAGATTGGTTCCAGTCATGGTGGCAACTTGAGGACCACCTGGTGTTTTTTGGGGGAGAGGAGTAGAGTTGGTGTAGGAAAAAAAAAAGTCTCTTGTGGTTGTTTTGCCCTTTACACCAGATTTGCTTTTAGGATTTAGGACTTCCACTTTCCTTCTCTTCATGGGTGAAGGAACAGCAAATGTTCGGCCTAGGCCAGGGGTAGGCAACCTTGACTCTTTTATGACTCGTGGACTTCAACTCCCAGAATTCCTGAGCCGGCATGAGGGAACTATGGCCCCTTCGTGACTTGTGGACTTCAACTCCCAGAATTCCTGAGCCAGCATGGCTCAGCTTGGAAACCTCTCCCTTTCCCCTCAGCATGGCTGGCTCAGGAATTCTGGGAGTTGAAGTCCACAAGTCATAAAAGAGCCAAGGTTGCCTATCCCTGGCCTAGAAGAAGGGGACAGAGAAACCCCACCGAGTAAGTGCTATCCTAAAAGTCCTTTGGTTAAGTGCAAATCCCACACTAGGTCCTCTCCCTTCACTGTACAAGGATTGTGCAATTCCGTTCGCACACTAGCATTCCCTGAGGCTTTGTAAATTGTCCTCCGGGTCAACAGTCATATATATGGGTTTCCTTGGACTCAAGGATTATGTTGTTTTTGTGTCGTTTTTAAACGTTCTGCAATTTCTTTGTCCCCTTTCGATTCACAGTATTTTCTTTCAGGCCACCACCCCTAATTTTATCTGCTGCCATCTTTTTATGTCTCCTTTGCCACAAAGGCAACCTTGACAACCCCCCCCCCTTCACTCACTCACACACACACACACACACACACACACACCTCACCCCTCCATCTCTGGCTGGTCCCTTCCCTTTGGTTCTCTTCCTCCAACTTTGGTGCTACCTTCCCATCACACATATTGCCTTACCTCCTCTTTCTTGGTTTTATATAAATTGAAAACTTCCAATGTGTTTTTATTTATAAAATAGTTTTATTGGACTCCACGCTGGTGTGTGCTTTTTTTTTCTCGTTCCCCCCCCCAAAAAAAACAACCCCCCAAAACCCCGTCTTCCCATTTCAGACACTAGTTCACAAAAGGTGACTCTTCTTCAGGGGTGTCCACAGAACGTGGCTAAGAAGCAGGTCAAGATGTGGCCAGATGGTGCAATTGAAACTTCAACGTCCTCTCACAACCACCACATATATTGTGGACTTCTCTGCTCCCTTGATTTCCTAAAATAGATTTTTTTCCCCTCTTTCTGTTTTCATTCTGTGCTGATGAATGAAAAAAAAAATTCATTAGGTAGAGAAAGTCATTTTGGCTTTCGGGCCTTCGAGCATGAGAATGAAAAGGAGGTTTGGAGGAATGATTTGAAAGACTCAACTTTTATTTCCCAGAGGGGCTATTATAGAATAAAGAATAAAAAAGGAATAGTGGGGAGGAGAGACGAAACCACAACACTGACTCTTTTGTACGCTTTCTGTGATATTTGTTGCCTTCTTTAAAAGTGTGTAATTATGCTCAGAGCTGCTGTAGAGTTAGATGGCCTTGAAATTAAATAATGCCTAACACATAAAATAAGAAAGAAAAAAAACACCCTTAAAAGGGAAAGGAGTAGTGAAGTCAAAATAACTAATGCCTAATGGAAGCAATATTTTAAAAGGCAAAAATTACTCAGTGATAGAACTGGATAAATAAATATGCTAGAGCAGAGGTCCCTAACCGTGGCCACTTTATGACTTGTGGACTTCAACTCCCAGAATTTCTCAGCCAGCCATGCTGGCTGAGGAATTCTGGGAGTTGAAGTCCACAAGTCATAAAGTGGCCAAGGTTGGGGACCCGTGTTAGAGGGATATTTTTTACCATTTTGGTTCTGCTTTTGATCATCTGTGAATTTGAGGAAATCTCAACCTGGTCTCAACTCAACTAGATAGACCAGATCAGGGGTCTTCAAACTTGACCCTTTTATGACTTGTGGACTTCAACTCCCAAAATTCCCCAGCCAGCGTGCCTGACTGAGGAATTCTGGGAGTTGAAGTCCACAAGTCATAAAAGGGCCAAGTTTGAAGAAACCTGCAATAGATGAAACCACAAATGAATTGAACACATCAGGCCTGCATAATACACGCTGCAAAAACATAGCCATGTTATTGTGTTGCATGAATGCATCCATTAGGTGCTCATTTAATTTGGCTAAGTTTTGAATTTCTGGCATCTGAATTGAATATCGGGAAAGATACTCAGTTTTGATAAATTAAACCATCTTCCCCAAACTAGTTTTTCAGGAAGATTGGGATTAAAATTAATGGGTTGGACTAGAAGACCTCCAAGATCCCTTCCAACTTTGTTATGCTGATATCCTTAAACAAATAGGACATTTAACCATGTCTGGCAAAATAATTTAAGCATGTCTATGATTCCCCCTCCCCACTTGATGTTTTGATCTGTTTGCAAGAAATACAATCTGGTGCTGATCAGAACATACCAGATGAAGTAGGAGACAATAATTTCTTGTGATCATGTATTTGAGAAATTTTATTAGCTACTTTTACAGAGGGTGACCCTTTTACAATTGCCAGATCACTGCTTTCAGGGAGGCAGTGAACCTTGATGACACAACTTTGCCTAACCAAATGAAAGTCCCTGAACAGGACAATCTGAAGTACTTTGAATTATGTTAACACCCAGGTATCATATTTGGTATAAAAGGAAAAGGGATCTACATTTTGGCCTAGTTCACACAGCAGGCTTAGTAAGTGGAAGGTACAGTGTAAACCAGCTGGATCTGGTTTGGGTTAATCTTAGTTTTCTCTTGGCTTAAAATCTGGTGCAGACTGGTGACTGAATTAACCAAACTGAGTTGCTTTTATGATTTAAAATCTTTTGTGAAACTAGAAAGCGGGTTTATTTAATAACCAAATTAAGTCTGTTATGTGAGCATGCTCCTGAAGTACCATAAACAGGTAATCTTGCTTCCACCTCAAAGAGAAGATAATTGCTACATTACAATCAATATGATTCTTGGTTATTGCAAGAAAGATCCCTTTTGACCACCAGTAACATTGAAACAGATCTTCAGGAGATGCTTGATAACATTGTGATTTGAAAAACTTTTTTCTCTCTCTCAAAACATGTTTAATACAAGTAGTCCTTAACAGTTCGTTTAGTGACTGAAATTACAGTGGCACTGAAAAAGTGACTTATGACCGTTTTTCACACTTAATCCCATATGATCAATATTCAGGATCCCCATATGATCAATATTGCAGATACTTGCAATATTGCAGCATCCCCATATGATCAATATTCAGATACTTGGCAACTGACTCATATTTATGACCACTGCATTGTCCTGGAGTCATGTTCACCTTTTGTGACCTGACAAGCAAAGTCAGTGAGGGAGCCTGATTTGCTTAACCTGGTTACTAACTTAAATTAGTAACCATCTTACCAATTTAATAACTGCAAGTGATTCACTTAACAAACGCGGCAAGAAAAGTTGTAAAATGGGGCAAAACTCAACCAATTTCTCAACAACCATAAATTTTGGCTTCGATTGCGGTCGTAAGTTGAGGACTACCTTATTCACGCTTGGATGTGGTTTGTATGCTATTTAGCCCACATATACCAGCGAACACACTGCAACAAAAATCACGTATGGATGTACCTTACAAACACGCATAACAATTTTGTTATTTATTTTTTACTTATCGAATTTATTGGCCGCCCATCTTACCGCAGGGCAACTCTGGGCGGCTTACAATATTTTTTTTAAAAAGGTTAAAACTATACAAAGCCTATATATATATAATACGAATAAAATACTATCAAAATACAAACATTGAATCCACCTTGCGACCGAGAAGCCGTGGAACGCCCGCTTAAAAGCCTACCAAGACCATGATGCCTTGCGCGTCGTCCAGATTTCGACCGCGGTGCATGCTGGTCTCAGAAGTCTTTTCCTCAGCGCCGGCATCCTTCGCCGGTTCTTTAACCGCCCCCACCCAAGTCGTTCTCCTCCACCCACGGGATAGGCGCATGCGTTCAGCGTGCCGGGCGTGCCCCGCGCATGCGCCCGGGGCCGCTGCTGCAGTGATAGCTGAGGGGGGGCGGCCGCCATCTTACCAGTCGGCGGAGGGGGTGAGGGTTGGACGCGGAGGCTCCCTCTGCTGCTGCCGTCGGTGGGACCAGGTGAGTCGGGACGTCGAGCGCCCCGGGGAGGAGGAGGAGGAGGCCTCGCTTGCTTCGTCTGAGGCAGGCCGGAAGGGGTTTTCCGTGGAGGCTCGTTCCGCCCGCCCTTGAATGAGCGGCGGCTTTCTCCCGCTTTTTTTTTTTTTTCCTTTCTGAGGCGCCGCTTCTTTCCTGCGGGGGGGGGGAGAGGGAGCGGGGTCCGCTCGAGGCGGCCCGGGCCCGGCCCGGGGAGCTGCGTGGCGCTGAGGGGTGAACGGGCTTGGGGAAGTTTGGAGAGGGGTGAACGGGCTTGGAGATTCCCCCCGAGTGAGTTGGGCCCGTCGCGTTTTCTCCGCCCGGCCGACCTGCCGGGGGTGTTGTGGGCCACGGGTGTCGTCTGAAGCGGGGCCTGGGTGGGGGTCAGGCAGGGTTTCTCAGCGTTGCCTTCAGGGATCGGGTGGGGGAACATTTCATCCGTCACGGGCGTTTTCATGCTTTATAAACCGCTACTTTACAGCGGAGATCCAGGCAGTAAACCCTACAGTCAGTAACTGCAATCAGCCAAGTAAATATGACAGGATAGCAGAAGAGTTGGGAGGGACCTTGGAGGCCTTCTAGTCCAACCCCCCTTCTCGGGCCGGAGACCCTATATATATATATATACCATTTCAATCGATCGGAATAGAGCTGGGAGGGACCTTGGAGGTCTTCTAGTCCAGCCCCCTGCTCAAGCAGGAGACCCTATACCAGGGGTAGGCAACCTTGGCTCTTTTATGACCCGTGGACTTGAATGCTGGCTCAGGAATTCTGGGAATTGAAGTCCAGAGGTCATAAAAGAGCCAAGGTTGCCTACCCCTGCCTTATACCGTCTCAGACAAGTGACTGTCCAGTCTCTTCTTCAAGACCTCCAGTGATGGAGCATGGAGCACCCACAGCTTCTGGAGACAGGTTGTTCCACTGATTAATTGTTCTAACTGTCAGGAAATGCCTTCTTAGTTCCAGGTTGATTCTCTCCTTGGTTAGTTTCCATCCATTGCTTCTTGTCCTGCCTTCAGGGGCTTTGGAGAATAGCTTGATCCCCCCCCCTCTTCTTTGGGGCAGCCCCTCAGATATTGGAAGACTATCATGTCACCCCTGGTCCTTCTCTTCATTGAACTAGATATATCCATATAAATGGTCATAGCTTTTGGGGGTTCTCTGGATAGATAAGTTATCTTTTCTTCTCCCCCCCCCAAGCTTCTGTGCTCTTGAGAGCATTTGAATCTTGACCACCCCAAGTGGAAACCAAAGGGGCAGCTGTTACTTTCAATGAGAACTTTCAATGATAGCAGAGGAGCTCCTGGCTGGGCAGCACCACTGAATACAAGGGAGGGAAGAATGGGCCTTGCCCCCCTGCCCCCCAGTCAGATGGTTTTCTAGAAAGGTGGGTTACAGATTCCATCATTGGCCAGGATGATGGGTTAGTGAGAGTAGAGTCTGAGCAGGGTGAATGTATGGATAAAACATTAAGCCTACATGTAGTGCTGTGTTTGAACTATTCAAGTTGAGCGAGAAAAAGTCTCTAAAGCGTCTTTCTTTTTTTCACTTGTTGCTTTTTTCTCACTGAGGCCCATTTATCAACCTCAAAGGGAGACTTGGATAGGATTGCTGGAGAAGATTAAGAGGAGAAGCCTTGCTGGTGAGACAACCCTGGAAGATTGGATATCAGATTTTTGAGATCTGTGTCTGTGATTCCAGGTTGGCTGGAATCTTCAGCGTTTGGATTTTGGCACTCTTAGTCAAAGGAGACAGTTTAAGCATATTCTCCTTGCCCTTATTGTAAGCTTTTTTTGTTTTTTTTTTAGTTTTAGAACCTCTGAAGCGATTGTAGCGCATCACATATTTAGACACCATGTTGTTGAAGTTGGGAGGACAGTTTGTCTTGTTCATATTATGATGAATGCCACATTTACAGGCTAAGGAAGGTTTTATTTGGTTTAATTGGCAAGATAACAGCAGTTATAGACCACAGTTTGTGTATCAAGGCCCAGAACAAAAGAATTTCCTGTGCACGGATGCCTGGACTATGTCCAGGAGATTTTGGCTGCAAAGGAAAATCCTGTCACTTCATGGCAAGTTTGAAGGATGGCTGCTTGCTGTAAAAAAGATGCTGAGACTCTAGAAAGAGTGCAGAGAAAGAGCAACAAAGGGGACTGGAGGCTAAAACATATAAGAAACGTTTGCTGGAATTGGGGATGTCTAGTTTAACGAAGAGAAGGACGAGGGGGGACATGATAGCAGCCTTCCAGTATCTCAGGGGCTGCCACAAAGAAGCTATTTTCCAAAGCGCCTGAAGGCAGGACAAGAAGCAATGGATGGAAGCTAACCAAGGAGAGAAGCAACCTAGAACTAAGGAGAAACTTCCTGACAGTTAGAACAATTAACCAGTGGAACAACCTGCCTCCAGAAGTGGTGAATGCTCCAATACTGGAGGTTTTTAAGAAGAGACTGGACGGCCATTTGTCTGAAATGGTGTAGGGTCTCCTGCCTGAGCAGGGAGTTGGACTCGATGACCTCCAAAGTCCCTTCCAACATTATTATTATTATTAATTATTATTATTATTATTATTATTATTATTATTATTATTATTATTATTATTATTTTGTTTGTTGTTGAAAAGGCAAAAAACCTGTGGCTATTATTAAATGACCATTGATTCATTTTTGCAGTACTGATGTGTAAGTGATTAAAGATGGTTATGTGCATAGTTCACAATGGAAGATATTAAACTTACTTGCTTACCCTGCTTTTCTATTCAAAAATTATAGTTGCATATGGTGAGTTTAAAATGAAGCCACATACAGCATAGTTAAGATTAAGCTGTTGCAGACTGGCTTCAGAGGGAGGGCATGATATACAAATATGATAGATGGATATTTACTAGTGAAGTATTTGGCAGAAGCAATGCTTGAACATAGGGGGAGTGGGAGTTAAATGCATCTCCCTATGTGTCATATAGTCCCACGTTTCAAACAGATGGTCAGGACTGTTGTCAGTGGGGAATTTTCAAAAAGCCCTTTCTTACTAATACAAGTACTGTAGTAGTTCTACAGATAGTTGTATACCAAACTCTGAAGAGCTTTCTCTGTCAATACCAATAACTTGAATTGTGCCTACAAGGCTCTTGATAGTTCAGATCTTTCAGTATAATTCTCTCGCTGAGTAATGCATTTTGCACCACTGCTAGACTCTATTTGCACCATTGGGCACTTTTCAAGATAGCACCATATACGGTCCATTGCAATTATAAGGATAGATTGTAACCAGGACATCTGAAGAGGAGTTCCCATGAACATGGTAACTGTAATTGTGTAAATTCGTCCTGGCAACTGTCACTTGTAAATCCACGGATAGCTGGTGATCAAGGAGCAGTCAGAAACCTCCTGAAAGAATGCAACTCCATGCAGGATCTGTGCTCCAGCATCTAACATCTTGGCTTGTTCTCCCTTATTTATTCCATGATCAAGATTAAGCAAGGTTCAAGAATGCTTTTTAATTCCTTAAAATTAGAAGCACTGGAGCTCTGTGTCATCAGTATGCTGGTTGTATCCTACTTAAACTCTAAAAAAAAAACTTGACCATTGCAAGAGTGTCTCCTAGACCAGGGGTAGGCAACCTTGGCTCTTTTATGACTCGTGGACTTCAACTCCCAGAATTCCTGAGCCAGCATGGGGGAACTATGGCCCCTTCATGACTTGTGGACTTCAACTCCCAGAATTCCTGAGCCAGCATGGCTCAGCTTGGAAACCTCTTCCTTTCTCCTCAGCATGGCTGGCTCAGGAATTCTGGGAGTTGAAGTCCACGAGTCATAAAAGAGCCAAGATTGCCTACCCCTGTCCTAGACCCAACCCTATTACACAGTTCAAATGAATAGCATAGTCAGTGTTGTAAAAAGCTTCACCCCACCATTTTCACTCATTTCCAGTGTGAGTCATTTACCGCAGTGGTCAAAGAGGCTCAGTAACATATCATGGATAAAATCCTGATTTTAAATGGGTCCAGAAAATAAGTGTCATCCAGGTATATCTGCAGTCGCAAGGACATTACTTTCCCAATCATTTAAAAATTGAGACTTCTAGACTTATCTCTGATCAGGTATCTTACAGATCAAGGTAGTGCCTTTTCAGTATTGATTTTTAGTAGCCTCCTTTATTTTCCAGCTTTTAATATGCTGTACAGCCCAGTTGAAAAAACTCTAAGCAATTGTAATAGATAAAAACGTAAGCATATGCCACCACAATAAAATGTATACACGCTGGACTTAAAATACAATAGAATTGGTTAAAATGCTGAATGTTAATGTCCTTTAAGCGTGCAGAGATTCATCCTATACTTAAAGCAGTGCTAATTATCCCCTGAATTGTGAAGACAGTCCCGGCCTAGCTGATGTAACCAGATTGGAGGGGCAAAGGTTAAGCTGACAAATGCAACTCTCATTTCCCTTTGCACTGTCTCCATTTTTGAGATCTGCAAGCTGAAAAGAGTCCATATGATAAGTGGTTGGGAACATTGCTTGCATTCCATCCTCCTGCCCATTTATATCATTGTGCTTATTGCCTTGATTAATTGAGCTTTGCTAGAGGGGTAC
>NW_015388266.1:0-3308 GCF_001527695.2 Protobothrops mucrosquamatus
TTATCTTTTTAATATCTTCCCATTGCATGTTCTTAAATTTTAGCTGTACTTGAATACAAAAGAAGACAAATCAGTATAACAAATATTTTGGCAAATGTAATGAGAAAGGCTAAATAATTTCCCCATATTTGAGTACCGTGTAAAAATGAAAATATAATGTTTGTCCATTTACACAATTTGAGTGTATTTTCTGAGAAAGTATGTTTAATTTTTTTTTTAAAAAAAGTGGAATTTTCAAGTAAGTTTCTGAAAAAGATTGAAATATTAGTAAAGTACAAAAGTGTTTGGTTAGATGGGCATGTAGTTATTTTTTCTTTATAATTGTGAATGAAAAATCACTAGCTCAGAGTTTGGGTATGCAATTTAATATTCTAAACACATGGACAATTTCCATATATTTTCTGTCATTGTAATTCAGTTATGGTATTAGATGTGCTGGGCTTAATATTAATGAAAAGATGCTTAAGCAAGAAAATATAAAGAAGGGAGTCTGGAAAGATTCCCTCAAGCAAGGTTCTTTCCAGGCTCCCTTTTTGTATTTCCTTTTTTCGATTGAATCAAGATCCTAGCTATGATCTTTGATATAGGAGAAAGGGATGGGAATTGGGAATTGCAGATTATCCGTAACATTCCAGCCGATTCTGTTTATAGAAGTGACTTTAAGCACTCCTCAGAAGCTTGATAAGGGTAAATGAAGGTAAAGGGATGGAAAATTTATTTGCATGTATCCTTTTGTTGTCCCAAATTTTGGACTACTTTTTGCTATGTTTTTTTTTGCAGTTCCTCCCGAGAAGCCTACAAACTTGAGCTGCATTGTGATTCAGACACAAGTAACAACCTTTATTCAAAGATGTTCCTGGGAACGTGGAAGAGATACATTATTGCGCACTAATTATTTTTTAAAGTATAGGTGGTAAGTATATTTTAAAACGAGCTACTAATTTCTTGTATGTATTCAATTAACTTTAAAGGAACTTCTAACCTTTTCAAATTAATGGTTTCATATGGCAAACCTGAAATGTTTTATGCAGCCAGAAATTGTGGGATCAGTTATCCTGTGAACTGTAAGCAATTCTAACAGTTTGTTCCAAGAAATGTTCCAATTTGAGTAAAGGAGAACTTAATTCAGTTTTAAGCTGACTTCTTAGAGTAAATTTCATTTAATTATGTGATATTTGGTTGTGATTAATTATGCCTCAGATTGTGTGAGTGTGTCCTTGTAGATACATTATTATGATGTCAAGATATTAATACATTTAATGTATCAAATGTGTTTCCTTATGTAGGCCAACTAAAGTATATCCTGATTGTATACCTCAAGACAGTAATAATTATTGTACCATTTCTGATGTCGTCTTTTTTGTCACCTTGGAAATGTGGGTAGAAGCCAAAAATGAACTTGGAGTAGCTGAATCTGACCACATTGAATTTGATCCCATAACTTATGGTAATTATGCTCCTTTCCATTAACTAATGTTAGAAGACTCTCATTAATTGTTTCACTTTACATTTGAAATCTCTTTCTCCTCCCACAAATAGTCTGGATTTGAAGAAGAATATGACTCAGAACATCTGGGCCTCTTGTACATAAAATTTGTCAACAGCTCCTTAGAGTACGTGAATGTTTTTCCTGGGCTCAGGCAGCTTCATTTAATCCAGGGGTAGGCAACCTTGGCTCCTTTATGACTCGTGGACTTCAACTCCCAGAATTCCTGAGCCAGCCACACTGAGGGGGGAAAGGGAGAGGTTTCCAAGCTGAGCCATGCTGGCTCAGGAATTCTGGGAGTTGAAGTCCACGAGTCATAAAAGAGCCAAGGTTGCCTACCCCTGATTTAATCTATATATTAAAAAAGCATTTGGTTAAATGAATTGCCAATAGGGACTATGAGCACTTTCGTGCATGGTCCAAATCTTAAATGTCAACAAGTATATAGTTCTAAATGCAGAACGTTGGGGTTGAAATTATTGGAATCTGTATATTTAACAATGAAACATTTTTTCTCTCTTTGTTCCTAGTGAAACCACTGTCTCCACATAAGCTTTCCGTCAATTCAGGAGAATTTCCTAGAATCTTAAGGCTGTCATGGGAAAACAGATTTAATGAAGCTCAACAATTACTAAAATATAAAATTCAATATAAGATCTTGAACAGGAATGATTGGAATGAGGTAATCCTATAGCTATTTTTTATTATGGCAGTGTCTGTTTTACTGTACAGGTAGCCCTCAATTAACAACTGTTCAAAGTTATGATGGACCTCATGGGGTACTTATGACTTGATTACAAGGTTATGATGACCAAACTTCCCCCCCCCCACAGTCACATGACCACATTTGGAGCATTTGTCAACCAACCCACATTTATGGCTGTTTGCAGTGTCCCATGGTCACATGACCACATTTTGCAATATTTTTGTTGATAACTTGGCATTTACTTTCAGTTTTTGGCAAAACCAGCCCCTAGTGAACAATTGTTTCACTTAATGACTGATGCAAAAAAGGTCATAGAATCAGACTGTGCTTGGAAGAAACTCTATAAATATTGTAGATCTCAAAACAATTCTGCATGGAAGTCTGGGGGGAAAATCTGGTTAATGTCAGAGGCTGGTAGGCAGTTAAGAAATGCCTACTTCAAATTACTTCTACCAGATATTAGTACCAAGGAAATGGATATATCTCTTAATTTTTTGTTGAATAAATAATTGCAGTAAATACTATTTTTGTTTGATTATATCATCTTTATCTTTGTTTACTGTTTGGATGAAGATAAAATATTGATATCCAATATTGATATATGTTTTTAAAAAAGTTTACATGCAATGTGTTTACCTTTTCACATGACTGTATAGATAGTCCTCGACTTATCACTGCAATTGAACCTGGAATTATGATTCTAAGTTGTGGCATTCAGTAAGTAGGCCATTATGTGACTCTGCCCAATTTTATTGCTTTTTTGTGGCAGGCATTAAGTGAAACCATTTTCCCCAATGGACTTTTTTTTGCCAGAAACTGGAAATAAATGCTTGTTTCTGGCAAAAAAAACATAAAGTGCGGTGTAACTGTGGGATGCTGCAAATGGCTGTAAATGCCCTTTTAAGACTTTAAAAAAGAACATACAACTTGGCAGTTTTAAAATCATAATGAGTGAGTATCATAGTATCATAAGACTTACAAAATTCAGCTTTATTTTCAGATTCCTCCTGAAGATACAGCTTCACCGAGAACTTCATTTACTCTCCAGGAACTCAGGCCAAATACAGCATATCAGATTAGACTGTGTTGTGCAGTTTCTTTGTCAAAGTACTGGAG
>NW_015388266.1:4546-37610 GCF_001527695.2 Protobothrops mucrosquamatus
ACCCACTGATGGCAGGTTGAAATCCCCCAAGACCATAAGTCTGGGGGTTCCAACCGCCACCCCGGCTATCACGTCAGCCAGCTCAGGCAGGGCTGTTGATACATAGCAGGGAGCCAGGTATATAATCAACAAGCCCACTTGTACCCCTTGCCCCCATTTCACAAGGAGGGACTCCACGCCGTCTATCTGAGGCACAGTGATCTCCCTAGGACAAAGGCCCTCCCTTATAATGACCGCTACCCCCCCGCCCCTACCCCGGGTCCTCGGCTGATGAAATGCCTGAAAACCTGGTGGGCAGATGTCTACAAGAGGTGCTTGTAGACATGAAGCTTCATGTGCTCACCTGCTGCTTTGGTGGCCTAGTTCCCAAAGAGCTATGGCCCAGTACCAGTCCATGGCCTGCCCTAGAGGCTTTCCAAGACCATATACACCTCTCTTTGGAGAATATGAAAATATATGAAAAATTATGTAAAACTTTTTTAATGCATAAAATATATGTAAAGGTTTTCTAGCCTTTGGTGCTGTGTATTCTAAGGGTCAAGTTGCATACATAAATCCTCAGTTATAAGCATATATACATATATTTCACTGGGTTGTAGAAGTCTTAAAAGATTGTTTGAGAAATCTTGTAAGAGTTTGGATCATATTCTGCTTTGAGTGGAATTTCTTGAAAAAAGCATAAGAGCATGATTGATGTCGATGTCTATTGAAGCTGGTAAGGAAATCAGGTTTTAACCTATAACGGGTCCCCAACCTCCGGTCCATGGACCAGTACTGGGGCATGGGATGCCAGCAACCGGTCCGCACAAACAAGGAAAGCCCCATCCTCAGGATGCAGGCAGCACACAAAACCACGCCCCTTCCGGTCTGTGGAAAAACCTCTCTCCACATAACCTGTCCCTTGTGCCCTTAAGGTTGGGGACCTCTGGCCTATAACATTTAATAAAATGTAGTTAAAAGCAGCAGAGTTAATGAAGCATAATTAGATTATGCTCTGTTTCAGGTAGACAGGTAGATTACCCTACCACTGCATGTTAACTTTTCTAAGAAATTAACAATGACATCAAAATTGAATGTATAATACAGCTATTAATTTGAATTCTTTGTAAGCATTCTCAAGTGATTCCTATATATTTGGAACGTGTAATTGTAATTCTGTCTTCTGATCATCTTGATCAGTGTCCAAATATTGATGAACAGTATTTCTACCAATGTCTGAAATAAAAAGAACATAAATAACAGAAAGTGACCTTTTGGGAACAAAGCCTGTGTAATGGTAGATAGGAATAACTTTGCAAGACGGGAAAAAGCCACAGCTAAGGACGGGTTGGTTAAGAGGCAACTTAGCCCACAGAAGTAATGAGGGCATGACAAATGTCTCAGAAGGGATCCTCCATGCTGTAAAGGTAACCGAAAAGAAAAACAGACTTGCAAGATATTGTTAATGTAACCTTATAATAAAGTAGAGCTAATACTTCAGGGTGAGCTTCTTGTATGGACCACCTCCAAGGTTGATATCCTGTTACACATTCAGTCTGTAGTACCCTCCATTTGATGCATTGAGTTCCGTTCCAGTAAACAAAGTATTTGTGATTTTTTTAGGTGATATTCTTTCTTTTTTTACCATTTAGATTTTTCCTAGGATAAAAAAGTAGATAGAAATACTAGATTCAGTCCATAAGCCTTTGAGAGCATTTCCTGTAAATTAATTTTTCATACAGTAAGGTCCCTTATTTTTTTCCTGACAAAGCCGCTTGTAAAAGGATCTTGGGTAAAAAGATTGAGAATTGGCCTTCTTAACTTATTATAACTCACTACTAGTTTGGAACAGAAATGCTGGGTTAGTTGGATGAACATCTGGATGTGTACAAAGCATTTTCTTCATATATCATCTCTAAATAAATTTACTTTTTAACAGGAGTTGACTCCTTCTGAAGCAAATGGAGTAATTTTGAAATATGAAGTATCTATTTCAGGAAGACCGCCACTTTCTTTTCCAACTAGATATTACACTGTGAATACCACGCAACTGATTTTAAATGTACAAAATGGGACATACTATGTGAGCGTTACAGCATTTAACAAAGTTGGTAAATCTCCTACATCAGGTTTGCTTATTCCAGCAACTAATTCAAAAGGTAAAAATTTTCACATAATTTAGTGAGGGAGAAAAATTCTAAACATTAACGTTAATACTAGACCACTTTTGTTTTTCTTATGGGGGCAGTCCAATTTTATTGAAGCCAGTTTGGTTTAGTGGTTTAGGAACCAGGCGAAAAAGCAAGAGACTATGGGTTCAAGTCCTGCCTTAGTTATGAAATTCAGCTAGGTGGCCTTGGGCTAGTCACTCACTCTAAGCCCAGTTCTCATCACAGGGCCGTTATTGTGGGGAAAATAAGAGGAGGAACTTAGTACACTTTAAATTATTCAGACTAATTTGTTATTTTGAAGATTTTTCTTCTGTTTGAAATGACTATTTAAAAAAACTTGTCTTTGACTTTCTTCAAAGATAAATAAATTTAAGGAAAGATTTCATCTTTATTGCAACAACATAGCTGTAGCAATTATTTTGATTAGTTCTGTTAGTGAATAGATAAAATATTCCATTTAGGTATCTTAAATATGATACTTCTTATATATACAAGAATCCAATTAGATCTTAAAAGTTTCAGTTGAACAACTGGCTTATGATATAATAATATGATGTGGTTCTAAAATATCTGAAGAACCGTCTCACTTCAACTGACTAGCCCACCACACTTGTTCCAGTGAAAAAGGCCACCTTTGGATTCTGTTGGCCAAAGAATGTCAGTTGGCAGGGTCCATGAGAAGACCTTCTCTGCCGTGGTTCCCACACTGTTGAATATTCTCTCATCAGAGCTAAGGTTCACCCTCGCACCTCGTGGCCTTCCAGAAGAGCCTCAAAACTTAGCTCTGCTGCTTAGCTATGGGTTCTGACAGGCCTGCTATGTTGGGGGGTGGCTGACCAGCTAGAGAAAATCTCTATCCCCCAGACCGCGCATCATCTTGATTTTTAGCTTTTTTTAATTCAGTTTTTCTAATTGTAATTGTTTTTGGTACATTTTACTTTTTATTATATTGTAAGCCAGCCAAAGTTGCTCTATCAGTGAGATGGGTGACATAGAAATTTAATAAATAAAATTTCAATAGGTATTCTGTAGAATACATATTAAAATTTATTTTCCTTTCCTAAAATACATTTGCTGCTATAGGGATGTCAGATATGAGAATTTTAAAAAGTTTTAAACTATTGAACATAGCCTGTCAAGATGAGAATAGTAAAAGTGCTCTAGTATCTGAATTCTCTCTCTTGCTCTTAGTGATAAAAAAACCCTTGAAATCTTGTTCTAGTTCTAATGTTTTCTTATCTGTGACTGTAGACATCCTCTCTGGCTTGATCAGAAATACGTTGGGATTGGATTGTTCATATGGCCAGCTGTATTATATTTCAAATAAGAGTCTTCAATTGAATTTTGATGTTAAAATTAGGAACTTTTTAGAATGCTAGAATTTTCACTTTATATCTCTTGCAGAATTAAGGTTTTTTTTTTCCCTAATTTCAGCTCCTGTGAAGAATCAACAACGTAAAGGACTTCCACCGTTTGAGACCCATTTAACCTGTCGAGGGTTTCTCAGTCAATCATTTATATATTAACTTACCGTTCTTTGTACATCGTTAAATTCGACGGGATGACTTACCGTCGTCCTTGGACCGAGTTTTGTCTTTTGTAAAAATTTTCCATTGGGATCTCTTATTAGACAGTAAATATGTTACCTGAGAAGAATTCTTTAGATGCACTTATTTCCTTTTAAAATAAAACCAACTCTTTTTTTTATATGCTGTACCCACCATGCTATATCTTTTAATGTAAAAAACATGCAAAGTGCAGAAAAGGAATAAGAAATAATATGCATTTATAAATAATATAAATATAATTATAATACATCTTATAAATTTATTTATTAGAAATAGTAAATGAAAGAAATTAAGGCCTAAGACAGTGGTGGTGAATCTATGGCACGGGTGCCAGAGGTGGCACTCGGAGCCCTCTCTGTGGGCACCTGTGCTGTTGCCCCAGCCTTGCCTCCCCCCGCGACCCCCTCCTCACCAGCAGCCCCCTGGAGAAGAGTTGCCCTTGAGTGTGGCCCACGTGGAGCAGCGCAGCCAAGGACATGGCAGCCAGGCAGTGTAGACAAGACTCTGCCCTTACGTCTCATCATGCACAGTTGATGCTGCGGGGCGTGGCCAGAGGGCGTGGCTGCCATGGCGCTGCTGGGCTGCCTGTGTGACCTGTGGCGGGCCCTGGAGGCAGTGAGTGGCCCTGCGGGCAGGTGGGGGCAGGGCAAGGGATGGAGCGGGGGCGGGGCCAGTTTTTAAGCACTCGGTCTCTAAAAGGTTCGCCATCACTGGCCTAAGATATAAAAAAGAAATTAAATCTAAATCTGCAGGCTTCCTATGTTACTGGCCTTAGTCATACCTGTGGGACAAGCAGTATTCATAACTAACAGTAAAGGAGAATTTTAGCATTTCAGCATTTTCAAGCCAATATACTATTTTTCCATATAAGCTAGGACCTCCAACCTGCAAACAGCTTGCAAGCCAATATACTGTATTGTTGTAAAGTTAGAAATTAGTACAGTTTTTGTTTTCCTTTTTTTTCATAACCTGTAAGCTGCCCATAGTCACCTTGTAGGGAAGATGAGCAGCATAAAATGTACTAAATAAATAAATAAAATTGCATCAGTTAGCAGTGGGGGAGCAGGAATTTTCATGTTACAAATACATTTTTCCTCAATACAATAATTCCTGAATGACATCATTTTGACAAAGCAACTAAAATCACTATTCTGTTGCCTGATAGAATTGTGACTTAATTATGACATAAGAAATATGTTCCTTTGCTGTTCAAACGCCCACTGTATGCCCTATCAGTTTGTAGGTCATTGAACCTTAAAGAACTTTTGTTTTGATACTTTACTACAGATGCCACCTCAGCAGTGTGCTCAGAGAAAGCCTAGAAAACATCATTGGGGGCAGACTAATAAAATACGTTGTGTCCTAGAATTTTGAAACTTCTTGTGGAGCAGATTTGGAAACTGATTTAGAATTTTAGAAATAATAGGATTTTTTTGTGTAGAAGGCTGTTATTTAAAGCTTGTTATACATAAAGCAAGCCAGAATAAATGTTAGTTGTAAGGATGTCATTCCTTTTATTTTAGCTGCTAAGTAAAAAAGCTGGTAAAGGAGAGACTTTCACATGGAATTTTTTTTTCCACAAATATTCCCACATCCTTCTCTGATACTGTCAAGTGATAAATCCTTGATATCCACATTTCCGATTAATTTGTTTTGTTGAAGTTTGTTTTATACAAAGGACTATTAGCCCACTACAAGTAAAAATGGAGAAGTAGGGAAAATCCCAAATGTTTGAACATTCTCTACGTTCAAAATATTTGACTAAGATAATGTGGTTGTGTATTTTTGGCATAGTTCATTCTCACAATTTTTTTTTAAATATTAGCAGTGAGTCTTAGAATATGTATGACAGAACTAGAATTGTACTTTTGCATCAGCTGCAGCTTCTTCTAGCAACTCAGAGCAGAGATTGCTTAGAGATTTAAAATCTTATAAGTAAAGACATTATACTTTAATCAAGCATCTTTTTATTTTTAAATATGTGTTAGAGTAATCCTGCTGTTCTGATCATATTTTATTTTCTGTTTCCCCAACAAAAAGAAAATCATTTATGTATTAAATGGTTTATTTCTATGATCACTATTTCATCAAAATCCAACAGTGATTTCCCACTGAATAATCTCTTGCCTTTTGCTTTCCCTCATGCTTGCTTCTTCACCAGAAAAATAGCATTGCGTGAAAATGTAATATATTTGTCTAGTAGATGGATTGTAATGGGACACATGCAGGTAGTCCTCAACTTACAACCGGTTGTTTAAATTGAAGTTAGAAGTTACGACAGACTCAAAAAAGGGGTCTTGGATTGGGGAGCCACAGCACTACCCTTTACGTGCTCAATAACATGGCCTCATTTATGCCCATTTGCAATGTCCCATGGCCACATGTCATTTTATGACAGTTTTGCAAAAATAACCTCAGTAATTATGTCTGGTCTTCAGAAAAACTGTGTTCATAGTGAACAGATTCACTTAACAACTGCAGTGCTTAACAACACTGCAAAAAAAGTTGTTAAATCAGGTTGGTCACATCACCTACCCATTAACAGGTGTTGTGTCTTAGGATCAGTAAAGGGCAGGCTCCATTATAGTCATAGCGCAAAGACAACCTGTACCACCAGAGCTAATTTTGGAGCAATGCAAATTGTCTTCAAGCTTTATGTACATTTATTACAATTATTTATATCTTGCCTTTTAGGATAACAATAATCTTAAAGCAGCTTGCAAGCAATATTAAAAACTTGAAAAAAGGGAGAAAGTTTTCAAGCATTTCTAATGCACAAGCAACTTCTTGCTGCTGTACCTAGCAGTATCTCTGGTTGTTTTCAAATGTGTCTGAAAATAGTTACTAAACAATTAAGTTAAATTTCTCTCTATGAGGAAATATGTGTGTGAGAGGATATCTTTTGTTTCTTAATGCAAAATTAGCATTTTTAATTTATGCAAATACAACCTGTACAATTCTTTTTTTAGGAACTGTAAAGCCATACAAGTGTTACATAATAACAGTATATCCATTATATAATGGTGGTCAAGGAGAAGGAGAATCAACACAGGCCTATCTTCAACAAGATGGTAGGTTTATTACCACTGCAAGTGCTTTCTTGATGATACAGTAATTGGTTTATCATATTATTTATAAACCTTGCCTAATTTTCATTATTAATTTATACCAAAGTGGAGTACAAAACAGTAAAGCTATAGGAACTTAGCTTCAATCATAAAATATGACAGTAAGGAAAGAAAGAGAAAGAAATGGGATGCAATAACATGTATTTTTTTAAAAAAGTCTAGATAAACGATGCGCCAACTAAGATTGAGCAAGGTTATTAGACTGTAATGCTTTTGGTGAATGTAAACAGGCATTTATAAGTTTCAAAAAAAACACCTTGAACTGCTTGATGGTATGGTGTCAACTAGTGCTGCTTCTTCATAAAAGTTAATATAGTTCTAGTAAGCTGTCCCTTTAATAGCCTTTCAGCATTTTGCTCTACTTCATCTGCAGACAAATCCCAAAAGCCATTATCGGGTAATTTCTCATTTCCTTTTGTTCTGCACTTATGTAACTTACATAATAGAGCTTGTTTATGAGAGAAGTTGGTCTTTAGAAAAAAAAAACTTTTAAAAATACTTTTGATTCATAGTTCCTGCTACTGGACCTACTGTTCGAACAAAGAAACTTGGAAAGTTTGAAGCTATTTTAGAATGGGAACATCTCTCGGTGGAGGAACAAAATGGGTTTATCAAAAACTACACCATTTCTTATAGAACAGTGAATGGAGATGAAAGAGGTAATTGTGTTGTTAATTTTTAGTTATTTGAACAATATCCTAGCCCAAGGTTTCAAACTTAACTTTACGCTTTACCAGATCCAGGCTGCAAAAATTCCAAAAAAATCACTACATGGCAACAAAGGGTTATAGTTTTGATTGAGACCGAAGGTGGATCATAAGTAGATCTAAAAACACCTACTTGGAATGAACAGTCAACGAAGAACATGTGTTTCTGAGAACACCTGTTTGTCAGGACATGATACAACACCATAAGGACGGTGTAATAAGTACTTAACAATTGGAAAGTATATCTAATGACATACTTACGTGAGATGTACCCTGACGGGAACAATAATATTTAGAAGCTTTAGCTGGTGCAAAATGTGGCTGCATGAGCAGCCTCTCCATCAGCACGTATGCCTCCATTCTGTGGGCTGCCTTGGTTGCCAGTTTTATTCTGGGTGTAATTTATTTTGTAATACAAAATGCTAGTGATGATCTATAAAGCCTTTCATGTCATGGGACAGATTATTTGAGGGACCGCCTCTCTTCAGTTACATCTAATCCAATCAGATCTGGGAGGAGGGTCATGTTCTAAATCCCTTCTGCTAAGCAGCTCTGTTATGGTTCCAACTGTATGGAACATTAGTTTTAGTATTCGTCACATCTTCCAGAACAAATTACCGACAGGTACTGAGTTGCCATCATATTTCATCCAATACAGTATGTGCATGTTACGATATGCAGTAATATTAATATTGAGCTGACCATCTCAATGCGTAACTACAGGCAGCTCATATTTTGACAGAATTAATAAAATTAGAAATGAAGGATGAACTATACTGAGATCAGATCTAAATGTTCTTATTTGGATTAAGGTTAGAGAAAACTAGTTTGGATAGATTTAATGTAAAATATTGTCAATCCGTTTTTTTTAATTTCTAGTTGTGGCTGTGGACCCTTCGAAAACAGAGTACTTACTATCATCTTTATTAAGTAATACTTTGTATGTTGTGCATATGACAGCATACACAGAAAGTGGAGGAACAGCTGGTCCTCAGTTTACATTTTCTACAAATAGATTTGGTAAGTTTTTGTATATAAATATTTCAATTTTTAAAATAATCAGCTTGGGATGAAATGCCTCCTAAGTACCCATTAGAGTTCCTCCTTTTTTGGACCACTTGAAAGTCATGTATAGATGATTTCATTACTTCGTTCTATATTACATACCCTGGGAATGTGACATAATTCACAAATCAGGTGATTTATTTGTTTTTGTCGGAGGGGTTTCTTTTGTTTTGCACAATATGTGAATTTAAACATTATGGTTAAGGATAGGTATGATCCAAAAGGATAGGTATGATTCATTTGTTATTTTAGAGGTTTTTTACATTGTTTTTAGGTAAACTAATAAACATTTGAAGAAAATGTGCTGATTTCCTTTTGCGTTTTTTCTTTTTCAGAGGATGGAGAAATAGAAGCAATAGTTGTTCCTATCTGCATAGCATTTCTGCTACTTACTTTATTGGGTGTATTAGTTTGCTTCAGCAAACGAGATACGTAAGTATCCTTAGTGGTACTATCTT
Source organism: Protobothrops mucrosquamatus (assembly GCF_001527695.2). Classification (NCBI taxonomy): domain Eukaryota; kingdom Metazoa; phylum Chordata; class Lepidosauria; order Squamata; family Viperidae; genus Protobothrops; species Protobothrops mucrosquamatus. Next base: position 13,623 of record NW_015388266.1, read on the forward strand.
GTACAGCACCATATATTCAGCACAATGCAGGTCATTCTTGATTGAGCAAGGGAGGGAGGGCTACATTGGTACTAATGTACATGTGTGTGTGTATATTGTGTAATTCTGAATATCACTTGTTATTTTTTTACTTGAGTTTTTATTATTTTTCTCCAGCATTAAGAAACACATCTGGCCTAATGTGCCTGATCCTTCAAAGAGTGTGATTGCTCAGTGGTCACCACAGACACCAGCTAAGGTAAAAGGAAAAAAACAAAATTGGATTATAAACTAATTAACAAAAATATAAAAATGGGAGAGGCAATTTTCACTATTGGCTCCAGATGTGACATCCTCCCCTAATGCCCTGGGGTTGATTTATGGAGAGCTATATGATTGGGGAAATCGAAAAAGAGCAAAATATCTCCTCCTCCATTCTGTCAACCTAATGTTGAATCAGAGTTTACATGGAGAAAAGAGGCTGTTGCATTTGATGAAGAACTTGATTGGAATCCAGGCCAAATCTTCAACTAAATGCAAAAATGTAAATATTTTCTTATATGGTATATTTTAAAAAAGCAATCCTAATATATTAGAAGATTCAATATATAATAACCTAATTTTTAAAAAATCAAAAGGACAAATCTTATATACTATGCAGAACTGTCAGGCATGTACGGAGAATAATGTAAATTCAGCAGAACTTACATTATCTGGTATAACTTGTATTGTGAAAAGTTTCATTCTCAGATCATGTGTTTTAGTAATGAACATTTCAGGGAGATAGAGACCAATCTGAAAGGCCAAAGAGGCACTTCGTTAATTTACTACTGAAGAAGCTCGACTTTCTGACAGAAAGAAAGGAATGATGAGGGCAGACTAAAGATAACATCAAATGAATGTAGTTTTGATTTAAAATCAAATTGCATGACAGATAATTACAATGACATTTTTGTCTTTTTTTTTTAAAGCATTTTAATTCAAAAGAGGAAATATATCCAGAGGGCAGTTTTACTGATGTCAGTGTTGTAGAAATTGAAGCGGAGGACAAGAAATCCCTCTCAGATCAAGATCTGAAGCCTTTCGACTTGCTTAGGAAAGAGAAGAGCGCCTCAGAAGGTCACAGCAGTGGTATAGGAGGTTCATCCTGCATGTCTTCTCCTCGACAAAGTGTTTCGGATAGCGATGAAGGGGAACCTGCTCAGAACACTTCCGGCACTGTGCAGTACTCAACTGTAATACCCAGTGGCTACCGGGATCAAATTCCTTCAGTGCAAGTCTTTGCCAGATCTGAATCTACACAGCCTCTCTTAGATTCAGAAGAGAGGCCAGAGGATCAACAGATGCTTGGAAATGACCACTCAGTGCCCAAGCAGCGCTACTTCAAGCAAAATAGCAGCTGCGATGACACGGCCACAGATTTCGAAAAAGCGAAACAGATTTCTCCAATAAGTGAGGAAGATGCTGCCAGGCTGCCAGCATCACAAATGGGTGGATCTGGCCCAGAAACAGATGAACAAGGGAAGGACTTAATAGGTGCATTTTCTCCTAACCTAATGGAACAGGCTGGGCAGCTTGAAAATAACATAGATATGGTAACCAATGAAGAGATGCCCAAAAGCTACCTTCCGCAGACTGTACGGCAAGGTGGTTATATGCCCCAATGAAAAGACAATACTGTTTTGCCATTGCTCTGTTTTTTAAAAATTATGTTTCAGGTGAAAATCAGGCTCATCTATGGAAGATAATTTGGACAACATGAGATTTGGGAAACTTGAAAAGACTTTTAAAGGAAAATTTCTAGACTTCTACTGATTTTTTTCCTTCAAGCACTACATATATTCAATTTCAGAGATACGTTTATTACATTTCAGTTTTGTCCTGGGCATTCCACTTTGTTTTTAATGTAGAATATAAAGTTACATTCATTTGCATAAAGACATATAGGCCAGGAGTTGATAATTGCAAATATTTCCCTACAGTTAAGACCATAAGAGGTTAAAACGTACATTATGAATGCTCCATTTGTGATTGTCTAGCACCAACTTTTCAAAAATAGTGTTTTAATTACAGTGAGAGTTATCCAGAAGCAAATAGTTTACTGCCTATCTGGCCAAACATAATTGCCTCAGACAGAATATAAACATTACATGGGTTTAGTTATAGCTCCAATAATTAACTAACTAGAAATGTTTTGTTTGCTTGGGCTCTTTCTCTGACCGTAGCATGTTACTCATGTCAATCAAGGACTGCATTAATTGAGTGAATTATCAGCTAATTGAATCATGATTATGTCAAAAAGTTGACTGGTAATATTTCACGTTGACTTTTGACTGCCAGTATTTCATGCCTTTTGTATCTTGCACTTTGAGCCATATCTGCAGAAATGTAAATACTACATTTGGAACCCAATCCTACAAAGTTAAATCTCTGTATATGCTTATTTTTATTACCGTATCATAATTAGAGGCAATTGTTACTAAAGAGGAATATATACTTTTCTTTTGCTAACTGCTAAAATGCCAGGTTCTGGTATTCCTTCCTGTGCATAATTATGAAGGCTGGAAACCACACAGCTGGGTTATTGAAGACACTATGCTGAGCCGTGGTCTTTGTTTTGCAGTTCTTTTTGCTCCAACGTATGAAGACATTTATTTCTTGGAAATATCAATTCCTTTGGTTCATACAAGTTTATTAAAAACAAATTTCCACAATGCATTAATAGCCTGAATGTCTTTTGATGCAGTCCAGGAACACTAAAATTGCATAAGAATTAAAGATTATTTGATTGTTTTTTAACAATTTCAGTATGTATATATTGAAACTTTAGAGATCATCACCTTGATTACTCTCATGTTCCTCTTTGGGGGGGGGGTATTATTAGTAATAGCTGACATTTATACAGTAGAGAAGCTGATAAGTTATACACCACAAGCTCAAAATATAACCACAAATATATTTAATCATTTTCAAAGTTTCAAATAATCTTAAATGGCCTTATTTTACTCTTTTTCTGCATATGTCATTGTAATATTTTCATGTTTGGAAATGAAGTCAATGCAAGCCTAGTTAATCACAGGTTTATTATGATTTGGCTGTTCACAGTTTGTTTTCACTTTGTCAGCAACTCAAATCATTTTTTGAAAGCTAACAGTTTAATGCCTATTCATTGAAACTATCCTACACTGAATCCTAGAAAATGAAGAACAGAAATTGTTCATTGATGAAAACGGAATGAATTGTAAACATAATCCACAATTCTTGCCAAATTGTCCTCAAATCTTTTCTAAGTGTAATGGAGAAACTTGACTTCCTATCTTATGGGGTAGTCAGTCTATTATTTTGTATCTCTTTCCAACAAATTAAATGTCACTGCTGCAGGTGAAAACCCTTTTCAATGTTTTTTAATCTGTTTATCTCAATCCACCATGTAAGCAAACCATTTTGAACATGTTTCCTCTTAAATATAGTAAATAGAAGCCACCAATTAATTTTATAATTCCTATATTCTAATTGTGGAATGCACAAAGCGTGCCCATTAACATTCTACAAAAGCACCATTATCTAAATTGGGAGAATGTTATATGATATGGTGTTATTCAAAAAACAGATTACATCACAACAATGTAACTTCAAACATATAAGAATGGTGCTCAGAATTGTATTACAGTATTACTTCCTTATAATTTCTCCAACCTTTTGACCACCTGTATTAACCTCATAGATTTTTAGGTGGAAAACCTTTGCATAGTTAATCCCCACTTACAGTATACAGTATAATAGAGCATTTTCTCAAGTTCACAATTACTACTTCAATCCAGAAAATAAGTAGAACATTGTAACTGTCTCAAAAAAAAACCCTGCTAGCAAAAAAGGGCTGGTTTGTTTAAAACTGTCAAACTGGCTTAATTATTATTTAAAAAATGACCTTCAACCCAAGTTTCCCCAAAGAGGCTTTTAATCTGAACAAAGCTCAGTGTATTGGGCTTTGCTTTCTAAAGATGGATTCCCCCATGGAAAAATTTGATCATTGAAGCAGAGACAGCCTTCCTTCAAGACTGGAGTCTTTCTTGATCTCCAACAGGGAAAACCCATCAGTCCTCTGACTCCTGCTGGAACAGTATTTTTTTTCAAACTTGGCAGCTTTCCGATGAATGGAAAGCTGGCTGGGGAATTCTGTGTTGAAGCCCAGTCAACTTAAGGTAGCCAAGCTTGAAAAACATTGATGGACTATCACAGGGGACATATTTCAGCATAAATATATTTTCACAAATTTGATTTGTTATATTTTAAGCCTCAATTTCTTCATTACTACGAAACAAATTAATCCACCTATCGTGCCAATTATTTTTTAAGTTAAACATGACTCCAGTGTTGGAACACAATTATTTTTGTTGCAATTTATATATTCTCATGGTATGTAGCCCTTAATTTTACCATTATTGTGAACATCCACTGACGTCGACTTGGTGTTAAATTCTGCTGAATAAAATCCCTCAGATAAATTGAATGTTGGGTTGTTTTAAAACTATTTGCCTGTGATTGAATAAATTAGGTACAGAATAACATTATATAGCATTTTTAACGGAAATAGTTCAAAGTAATTCTGTACCTTGGGTTTTTTAAATACAATTAAGTAGCAAGGATTCCAAGTTTAATTTTATTGCATCTGAAGGTAATTGATATGATTAGGAAAGTATTTGTTTAGTCAGTTAAATTTATAATCAGCTTCCTTGCATATCAAGAGGAATGTTGCTCTTGATGTCTTAAATGTGAAGACAGATTAGTAGGAAAGGAAGAAAATCCAAGAAAAGTTATGATGACTTTTTAAGGGTCTTCTGCTTTTTTGTTCTGACTTTTACCTCAGGTGAAAGCAATAATTTAACTTAAATGTTAGTATATATCAAAGCAGTTATTAATAGATGTAAAGACTGCATAAATAAATAAGCTGCTTACTTACAGAAATATCCATTAAGAATGGAAAAAATCTTGTCTATCAGGCAGGACTGTCCACAGGATGTGGTCAAGAAAGACAAGATGGTGGCCACAGCAATGCAATGCCTATTTTATTGTGGCCACCATTTTAATTTTTTTTACTACATCCTGTGGACAACCCAATGATGATGACTGGATCTACTCATGGCTTGCTATGTAATTGGTGACTATAGCTAATTAAAAATAAGAGGCTATTTGTGACATTAAATCATCCCAATATCACTATGCCTCATTAAAATTGGTGTCCCTCCATTGGACCTTTATGGGGCAGCTTGATAATTTTTTATTCTTTTTGTCCAATTACCAGTTGTAAAGAAATATTAAAAATGATTTAATAATTGTAAATTATAATTGAATTGTATGTTGCTAAAGTCAAAGAATTGTTAAGGTGAAAGGAATCAGGAAATGCTCTTTTTTTTTTTTGCATGACAAAGTAGCACTGATTTAGACTATAGACTTTTGCAAACTATTTCAGTAGATACATGTCTTGATTAACATACCTTCCTCAGACCTGCTTCCTATTCCATTATTTCTATCTACTAGATACATATCCAAGCATCTGGTATTGTAAACTAAAATATTAGATTGATTAATATTTATAATTTACTTCTTGGTCCTTCCATGTAACAGATTCCTTCCCTATGGACAATGGAACTGTAAAAGAAGATGCCTTTATACCCAGCACTTAACTGAAAAGCATAAGACCAAAAAAAACCCAACCCTCTTTTTTTTATATACATATACAAAAGAAGCCAAAGGCAGAAATCTGCTTTGTTCAAAAAATGAGGGGTTGGCTTGATGTGAAAGGACTAGGGTAGAACTCAGAATATACTTTATAGAAGCTTATAAACAGCACTTACATTTATCAAATATAGTTGAAGAGCATTCAGTCCTAGATTTAGAGTAAGGAAATAGGAAATTGCGCATTTTAAAAAGTATTGTATTTGATTTGCAGTTTAGAGTTAATCTATTAATAGTGCAATTTACTGAAAGTAGTCATAATGTTTTAACAATGTGTGTTATCTATCTGAACATTTACAGCAGCCAAAATCCTCTTTGTACTTTTGCAAGAAGTGAAAGAGCTTGTATTTGGCACATGTTGTTTACGTGCTGGTACTAGCTGGTTACTAGGAAGAGTTCACATTGCCATTGCCAGAAATAGTTGCTTCATCTTTTTAACAATTTCAGTGGACACATCATGCTGATTGTATCTCTGCCCATGAATGGAAGAGAACTGTTCTAAGTGACCTAAGTTATAACTCTATTGTATAAGTCAGGGGTCCCCAACCCTGGTATGTGGACCAGTTCCGGGCCATGGCATGCCAGCAACCGGGCCACACAAACAAAGCCCCATCCACAGGATGCAGGCAGCACACAAAACCATGCTCCCTCCGGTCCTCAGAAAAAACTCTCTCCATGGAACCGGTCCCTGGTGCCCAAAAGGTTGGGGATTTCTGGTATAAGTTGTCTTCTGGTGCCTAAGAAACTAAGAGTTAAATTAAAAAGAAAGCAAAATCCACCTTAAAAGTATGAATAAGACAATTCTGCTGCTGTTGTTGCACTGAATGTGTGAGGAATTCTGGGAGTTGAAGTCCACAAGTCATAAAGGTCAAGTTTGAAGACCCCTGGTATACACATTCATTATTTGATCTGAAAAATCTGCAGATTCTTTACCTGTTGCTGGTCATTATAGCCAATTCATTTTGTATAATGTACCAGTTATCAGGGCCTTTAACCTTTCTATAAAGCTGTCCTAATACCCCTTCCTCATTATGTGAATGCATGTTTGTTACCGTATAAATGTGAAAACACTTGTTGGCATTTGAATTTGTAGCTTTCAGTCTTTTCCCTGAATTGCCATTTATGTATTTCTTTGAAATCCATCTATAAACAATTACAAAATTATTAAAAGAGCTATTATGTTGTTTGTATTGTTGCCTTTTTTCATTATAAATTTTTTATTGCTTTTAAAATAAAAAAATAATTTGTCATGTATTTTTCTATTGCTTTTTTTCAGATATTTTTACACTAATATAAGAATTACTTTTGCTAATGTAATAATTATACTACTAGTATAATTCACCTTGCTTGCAAAATAGTGGGAGAGATTAAAGCTGTATGGATTATCAAGACACATTATTTTAGAAGCTGGAAAATCATCTAAAAACAATTTACAAAACTTCTTTCTATAATATGCAAAAGCATGCACTGAATGCTGCTATACCAAATGACAAATGCTATTTTATTTAAATTATGTTGATATTGCTTCACATTTAAAAAGGAACGGCATCAAAGAAAAAACTGCAGTTTTTTAAAACAAAATCAATATTTAGCACATTACCAAAAGGCCTGGGAGAATGAAAAAGGCCAGGCATAATCCAACCATAACTAACTAGGAGGACATTCCATAGTCTAGAGATTACCAAGGAAAATGATAAAGTATTTAATTTTTTTGTTTTGTTTCAATTTTGCTTACAAGCATGAAGAAACTGAAAAAAGAAAAAATTAACAAAGGAACATAATATACATATATAAGCAACGGATGGAAACTAATCAAGGAGAGAGGCAACCTACAACTAAGGAGAAATTTTCTGACAGAACAATTAATCAGTGGAACAACCTGCATCCAGAAGTTGTGAATGCTCCAACACTGGAAGTTTTTAAGAGACTGGACAGCCATTTGTCTGAAATGGTATAGGGTTTCCTGCCTGAGCAGGGGATTGGACTAGATGACCACCAAAGTCCCTTCCAACTTTATTATTATTTTTAAGTAATATACTTAAGAAAAATATGTTTTTAAACAATGAATTAAAAAATGGAAACTATGCAACATTTGATCAATGCAAAATTTTAAATTAGTATGGCAGTCTTCAACTGAACTATATTCTACCTGTTTAACCTTAGCCCAAGCTTAATAAATCCAGACTTCTTCATAAATAATTTTCAAATTTTTAGAATATAGTTCATGTTACATTAACATATTTCACAATAACATCTTTTAAACTTTCCCCATATTAACAAGCTTAGGAACACTAAATCAAAACAGATTGATTGACTGACTGATTGAGTCACTATGTGTCATCAAGTCACTTTCGACTCCTACCAATTCTTCATTATGAGCCTTCCTCATCCCTTTGCACACAACACTTAGACTTTAATAGGCTAAAATATTTCATATATTAATATATTAATTGCGTGGAAATTATTTTGTGTGTAACTTTTTAAAAGCTTAAATGCTACTTAAGAGAAAAATATATAATTGCCTGGTTTCCAAATGGACCCTGCTAAACAACTTAATCTGCTAATAATAACAACGTTGGCAAAAGTAAAAAAATGAAGGGAAAACTCACACAATATGAGTTTAAGAATGACATTCTCCCATTACTATTTAATTACCTGATGTAAATCTAATATTCCTAATGAGCCTAAGAACATAAAGTATTTATAAGACGCTATTGTATTATTCAATATTTTGCAGGATGTTAATGCTACATCCAATATCTCAATTGAAAAATGATCTTGCTTCATTTTATATTACTGGCAAGAAGGTGTAAACATAACTCCAGTTGTAATCTAAGAATAAAAGACACAAGTCACATAGGTTGGAAGCAATTTCATACTTTTATAACAGAGTACTAGGACAGAATATGGCATTGTGACAATATTTTATCCACTACTTTAAAGTTAGAAATTTTAGAAAGTTAATCTTCATCCCATCTTGATGATGATCCCAAAACATGTCTGTTCTTCCAAGCCTTGAGGCAGGCTGTTGGTAGAGTCCTATTGGTGATGTTTCTTGTTAGATGGAGCATTCTTATACAGCACCTGAGATTTTCTTGTTGTGTTTATTATCATTGTTGTTTTATATTCTTATTTGATATAAAATACCTAGAGTCATCTTGGAGTCAGATAGATTTAAAATCTCTGAAATAAACATATATCAAAACAATATGTTTCTTCAGTCAATGCTATGTATAAAAACAGCATTTGAAGATGCAAGCTATCGACCTTATTGGCATAATTGTTTCCAAACTGGGCTATGGAATAGATGACTATTATTTCTATAGCATAAGGGACTTGAATTACTCTTGTGATTTATCCAGTGGAGATCAGGGCTGAATAAACATTTCAAAGTCTACATCTATTCAGTGGATCATCAACGACTTGGACGACGGGATAGATGGGGAACTCATCAAATTTGCAGGCAACACCAAGCTGGCAGGAATAGCCAACACTCCAGAAGACAGGTTTAAGATACAGAAGGATCTGGACAGACTTGAACACTGGGCGCTATCTAACAAAATGAAATTCAATGGTGAAAAAAACAAGGTTCTACATTTAGGCAAGAAAAACCAAATGCACAGGTATAGTATAGGGGGTACCTTGCTCAATAGTAGTAACTGTGAGAGGGATCTTGGAATCCTAATGGACAATCACTTAAATATGAGCCAGCAGTGTGCTGCAGCTGCCAAAAAAGCAACAAAGTGCTAGGCTGCATTAACAGAGGGATAGAATTAAGATCATGTGAAGTGTTAATACCACTTTACAATGCCTTGGTAAGGTCACACTTGGAATACTGCATCCAGTTTTGGTCACCGCAATGTAAAAAAGATGTTGAGACTCTAGAAAGAGTACAGAGAAAATCCTTGCTAGAGTAGTAAGGCAAGAAGAGCAGATTAAAGGATTTAAGATTAAGAAAGAAACATATAAACTTCAGGCTTATGCAGATGACCTAGCATTTATATTAGAAGACCAGAACATTCAGGGCAGAAACTATTCGAAATTCTGGAAAAGTACGGGGATCATGCAGGCTTAAAAATAAATAAAAATAAAACAAAGATCATTACAAAAAATATGACTAACATACAAAAAGGAAACCTCGAGGCAAAATTAGGCATACAAGTAGTTTCCAAATTAAAATACCTAAGGGTAGTTATTTCAGCACGCTGCTCATCAATCAAAGAAGACAACTATGGTAAATTGGTAAAGAATATTAAAGTAGATCTAGAACGCTGGAAAAACTTACACCTTTCATTACTCGGGAGAATTGCAGCAGTAAAAATGAACATCTTACCTAAAATGATATTTTGTTTCAGAACATCCCAATTCAACTAGACAAGAAATTTTTCAAGGAGTTAAATAAAATAATCTTAGAATTTGTGTGGTCTGGTAAGAAGGCTAGAATAAAATTAAAGGCTCTACAGGATGCCAAAGAAAGGGGTGGTTTAGGTTTCCCTGATTGGGAATTATATTACCTAGCTGCGGCCCTGACATGGATTAGCGATTGGATAACCTTAGAAAATCAAAGATGTTTACAGTTAGAGGGTTATGATCTCCAGCAGGGATGGCATGCTCACATGTGGATGGGGCAAAGGAGAAATCACCAATATTTCTTAAGACACAAGGTTCGGCAAGGATTAATAAAAAGCTGGAACATAGTTAAACGTCAATATTACACAAAGATCCCGGCCTGGTTATCGCCATTGGAGACAGTTACATATCCCAATCTGTTTAGGAAAGACAAGGTTATTACATATAAAGACATTTTGACAGAAGAGGGTTATTTAAAATCAAAACAAGAGCTAAGACCACAAGGAATAGACATAGAGTGGTGGTCTTACCTCCAGATACAGGCAAGATACATGAAAGATAAGCAAGAATGGGGTATTAATAGACAAAGTACGGGGCTAGACAAAATATTGTTAGGCCCGGAGAAAAAACAAATAAAGAATATTTACAAACACTTATTGGAGTATAAACTATTCGAGGAGCAGGTCAAAGAAACAATGGTGACATGGGCAACAGACCTAGGATATAATATAAATATATATAATATAAATCAATGGCAGCAGGTATGGGTGCGAAACAATAAAATCATATTGGCGACATCATATAAAGAGAATTTGTATAAGATGGTTTACAGATGGCATCTCCCTCCAGCCAGATTAGCAAAAATATATAACGGATACTCATCTTTGTGCTGGAAGTGTAAAAAAGAAAAGGGCACTTTCTTTCATATACAGTATGGTGGTCATGTCGAGAAGCACAGGTGTATTGGCATATGGTCTGGGAATGGGCAATAGAAATGACTAAGCAAAACATTCAGTACAAACCTGAGACATTGCTGTTAGGAATACTAGAAAAAAATGTAAATAAAGATGACACATATTTATTCATTCACGTGGTTACAGCGGCAAGGATATTATTTGCTCAAAAATGGAAAGCTACGGATGTACCGAGTGGGGAAACACTAATTCAGAAAATCATGTATTGCGCAGAATTAGACAGGATAACTAAAAGATTAAAAAATCAGGATGAAACAGACTTTTATCAAATATGGAATAAATTTTATAGATGGTGGGGAAAAATGGAGGTCATTGTAATGAGATAAGTTAAGATTGAGATTAGTATGGTGCTATTGTAAAGAGATATATTATTTGTAATTAATGTAAATATGGACTGAGATGTCTGTCAAAGATGATTTACCATGTTCAATGTTTTTAATTCCTTTTTTTCTTTTTCTATTCAATAAAAATTTATATATATATAAAAAGAAAGAGTACAGAGAAGAGCAACAAAGATGATTAGGGGACTGGAGTATAAAGCATATAAGGAACGGCTGCTGGAATTGGGTATATCTAGTTTAATGAAGAGAAGGACGAGGGGGGACATAATAGCAGTGTTCCAATATCTCAGGGGCTGCCACAAAGAAGAGAGAGTCAATCTATTTTCCAAGGTGCCTGAAGGCAGGACAAGAAGCAACGGGTGGAAACTAAGCAAGGAGAGAAGCAACCTAGAACTAAGGAGAAACTTCCTGACAGTTAGAACAATTAACCAGTGGAACAACCTGCCTCCAGAAGCAGTGAATGCTTCAACACTGGAAGTTTTTAAGAAGAGACTGGATAGCCATTTGTCTGAGATGGGGGTTGGACTAGATGACCTCCAAGGTCCCTTCCAACTTTACTACTACTACTACTACTACTACTACTACTACTACTACTATTATTATTATTATTATTATTATTATTATTATTCTACATAATTTTGAACTTAGCATTTAAGAACTACACAACTTATAGAGAGATTAGGAAAATTGCATATGACTTTTTCTCTAGTTATCAAGGAATACTGTATTTAGATCTGAAGGAAAGTGACTTGTTATAGAAGATCCCTAATGCTGCACCTTTGTATGTGTCAAACCCATCTTTTGCTTACACACAAAAAAAAAACACACAAAGAAGAATTCCATCTAGTTCCTCAATGTCAGCCCAAAAAGAAAAAAAGATGAAATACATTTGGTCAAAATCAGCATTTATGTGCTCAACAAAAACTGACAAGGATATGTAATCTAAAATACATAAATCGTTCCGTGGCAGATAGTGGGGATATTTTACATGCCACACTGAACATTTCTGCAATGCTTTGTGCAATCAGCCTCTGTGGGATGGAGAATTCAGATCTTATCCTTTCTCCTCTTATCAGGAACAAAGTCATATTTATGTCATGGTCACAATTCTATAGATTTGAAAGCTATTAACAGATCCTCATATCAGATGTGTCCAGCAGTGCAGTAAGTAATATGCAAAATAAGGAAGTGCTTTGTCAGATGAAAAAAAAAACCCAAGAAGATTTGATAGTAGCTTCTTAGCTACTTCAGAACTTTTAAACACCCTTATCACTTCATTGCAATCATTTGACTTCTTTCTTCTTTTTTCTTCTAATCTTTCTGTTCCAAGAAAATCTAATTCATCTCAATGCTGGGTAGATTATGAAATAGTGTATCATATAGAGAGATTAACACTTTTGAGAACCACCTAGTCAGGCAAAAGCATAGCTTCTAAATACCCTTATCACTTCACTGAAACCATTTGAAGTTTTTTCTTCTAATCTTTCTGTTCCAAGAAACTCTAGTTTATCTCAACACTGGGTAAATTATGAAATACTTTAATAGAGAGAGAGAGAGAGACTGACACTTCTGAGAACCACTTATTCAGGCAAAAGCATTATGGCATCAATAGAAACAACTTTTACCCAAGAAATCTTGAACTCTGACATTATATAAAATATGAACTCTTTAAAGTGACCTTTCTAGGTTTACATTTTTTTGATAGAATGAAAACCTTTCAACCACTGAGTACAAATACAAATGATACAAAGCCTTTACATATTTATATTTATTTCTACATAACCTTTTTATACCAATCTTTACAACACATTCAATTGTTTCGATTGACAATTATATGACTTCATTTTCACCTCCATGTATAACATATTTGAGATCTGTGATAACAAAAATTTTAAGAAGGCATAGCTTTGACCGTATTTGCAACAAAAGCATATCCAACAGATTTTTTTTTGTAATTAATACTTTGATAGTAATTTAACTGTATCTGGTGCTACATAAGGATCCTCAGCACTACAACAGTCCAAAGAAGCATTGCTGGGTTTCAATTTATTTTGTATTTTGTCTACATTCTCGCAATCCAGGAACTCTCTTGAACAGAGTTTTTCAAATATGAATTAAATTCAGTTTTCTCCTGTAAATTTTCCTGATATTGCATTTCTTCTTTTGCAGAACTTTGAGAATCCCTTCTAGTGGTTAGAAATGTTTGATTCTTGAAGTCATGGTTCAAAGATGATACTGAGAGAAAAAATTCTAGAGCTTTGTATTCTCCACTGCAAAAAGTCCCTTGACCAGCAACCTTAATTTCTGCAGTAACATTTGCTTGTTTGAAGCAGTTTTCAGGATTCAGCAATGGCAACTCATTCTCATTGCAAGTATCCATTTTCAAAATATTGATGTCATCCTCAAAAGATGAGTTCCCCAATAAGACTTTCTGTTGAAGAAAGGAAAATTGCAGATTCTAAGAATTTAAGCCTCCTTTACTAGTGAAAATGAAAATAACCATCAGCAAAGAGGATGTACATAGGAAAAAAATAAGAAAAATAAATAATTGTACTGCTGTTACTGTCCACATGGATGTGGCAACCTCAGAAAGAAGAGTAACTACTCAGATGGTTGTATCCTATGTGCCATTGCTTCTTCATTCAATCAGGCAAGCAAACTATTGATAGATTTTTTGGGGCATCCCTCTGCCCTCTAATTGTTTACGTAATATGATAATTCTTTCATGTGTTCACCAGCTTCAGTACGCAATTTAGTTAATGTGGTCAGAACAGAAGATACTGCAAGCTCACTCTTGGGTCTAAAGACAAATTATATTTACAGAAGGACAGCAAAGTAGAGGAAGAAGAATGGGAGGTGGCAGCATCATTAAGGACAACCAATGCAAAGGTTAGGGGCTATTTCCTCAATGGATCCGATCTCATGGCTACATACTATATTTCAAGGGCTGACAAGGGACATTTTTTGGCTAATAGACTGTGATAGTTATGGTTAAAAATGAATTGGAGGCTCATCATTTACAGTGATGTACATTACACTTAGCTATTAGCTGTACAGTTTACATTACATTAGCTATTTTTTCTATGCAAAATTGCACATTTGTTTTCAATTATCTCCAATAGTATTGAATCCGAAATGTCAGAGGTGAAGAAGGTTTGACAAAGTCAAGTCCATGGCTGTTATTACTCATGGAGATTCATGTTGCATAAGGACTAGAGAAAGTTCTGGGCCATGACAATCAATTTCTCACAGCCTGCCCAGTCCTTACCTGAGATACAGCAGGACAACTTGCTATTACAGGATGTGGAATCTGAGGCCAGCAAATTCGTTTTATCCTGATAAAACAAAAGCAAACTGATTTAGTTCTCCAATACTTGCATTTGATGACATCTCAAGAATGGAACCAAGAGACTTGAACTTCAGTCCCCGCTTTATGGATTTTCACAGGGTTTAGAACATTTCTATTTGATGTCTACATGAAGATTCTGGGTAAGATCAGAGATGACATATTATCAGTATGATGATGATACTCAGTTGTATATCTCAGTTCATGTTGAGTTAAGCGATGCCACAACTTCCCTCTTTAGGCTAGAGGCTGTTAAAGTCTGGATGAGGAGCAATGAGCTGAAGCTGAACCCTGACAAAACAGAATAGTTTTGGAATTGTGTTCTTTGGTTTATAGAGAATTGTCATCTTTGATGCTGGATGAAGTTGCACTGCCCCAGATGTTCCTGGTGCTTAATCTGGGGTTTCTCCTGGACTTGCCACTTCTGTTCGAGGAGCAGGTGGCACTCATGGCTAGGAAGGCCTTTGTACAATTGTAGATTGTGCATCAATTATACCCTTTCCTGTACCAACAGCCCTGCTCATGCTCATCCACACCCTAGTCACCTCTTTCTGTTGGAGACAGGAAAAATGCAGATTCTAAGAATTTAAGCTTCCTTTATTGGTGAAAATGGAAACAACCATCAGCAAACAGAATGTATAGTAGATGGGGGGGGGACAAATACTTCTACTGCTGCTACTGCCCACATTAAAATGGGAGCAACAGGAAGAGTAAATACTCAGATGGTTGCTTGTGTCTACATGGCGCTCTAAATGAGGATGAGTAAACATGCTTTATATGGGGCTGCCCTTGAAAAGTATCTGGAAACTTCAGTTGGTTCAAAATGCGGTGGCCTCCATGGCTTTGTGCAAGTCTAGATTTGCACATTTCACCCCTCTTGCGGAAGCTGTATTGGTTGCTGATTTGCTTCCAGGTCTAATTAAAGGTGTTGGTTACCTTTAAAGTCCTATGGGCTTGGGACCAGGTTATTTGAAGGAGTGTCTCTTCCTAGTTACATCTACCCAGCACACTAAATTGAGGAGTCAGGATGGGTTCCCCCATTAAGGAGGTCCATCTAGTGGGATGAAGAAGGCACTTTTCCATAGTGGTTCCCTCCCTGTGGAACATTATCTCTCCAGAGATAAGACTGGCCCCCATCTTGTTAGCCTGGTCCTTTCTCTGCGGGCCTGGGGATCCCAGCCTGATATGGAGACCATAAAGTAGCTTATCTGAATGTTGTCATGGGGGAAGAGATGGGATTGTTTTGGTTTTGAATTTGGGATCTTATCTTTATAAGCCACTCTGAGTAGCTATGAGGGAGTTGGATATCCATATAAACCTTTTTATTAAATAAACAAAGGTCCCCTTCCTTTTATTTGATCTCCTAAACTGAAACATTTGGGAGGTTGAGACTATTCTGAGGGAACTTCGGGTACTTGTATTTCCTTCTTGATAATATATTAAATATTACATAACGTAACATAATTCAGGACCAGATGGACTACACCCCAAGGTTCTGAAGGAACTGCAGATGTGATCTCAGAACCACTGAACTATATCTTTCAAAGATCCTGGAGCACTGGGGAACTACCAGAGGACTGGAAGAGAGCTGATGTTCCCATCTTCAAAAAAGGGAAAAATCTTCATCAATGATTTGGATGAGGGGATAGATGGGGAACTTATCAAATTTGCAGATGACACTAAGCTGGCAGGAATAGCCAACATTCCAGGAGATAGGCCTAAGATACAGAAGGATCTTGACAAACTTGAACATTAGGCTTTATCTAACAAAATGAAATTCAATGGTGAAAAAAGTAAAATTCTACATTTAGGCAAGAAAAACCAAATGCACAGGTATAGTATAGGTGGTACCTTGCTGGAATTGGGTATGTCTAGTTTAATGAAAAGGGGTGACATAATAGCAGTATTCCAATATCTCAGGGGCTGCCACAAAGAAGAGGGAGTCAGGCTATTGTCCAAAGCACCTGAGGGCAGGACAAAAAGCAACGGATGGAAACTAGTCAAGGAGAAAAGCAACCTAGAACTGAGGAGAAATTTCCTGACAGTTAGAACAATTAATCAGTGGAACAACCTGCCTCCAGAAGCGGTGAATGCTCCAACACTGGAAGTTTTTAAGAAGAGACTGGACAGCCATTTGTCTGAAACGGTATAGGGTTTCCTGCCTGAGAAGGGTGTTGGATTAGATGACCTCCAAGGTCCCTTCCAACTTTATTATTATTATTATTATTATTATTGTTGTTGTTGTTGTTGTTGTTGTTGTTGTTGTTGTTACTCATAACATAACATAACATAACATAACATAACATAACATAACATAACATAACATAACATAACATAACATAACATAACATAACATAACAGCAATGTTATGTTATGTTTAGGTTTGGAGGAAATGTATGCAATGGTCCAACATTCTGAAGGTGTTCCAATAACTTCAAGGCACTGTGCCAATGAATATGGAAGGGGAGATTTCACCTGATCCCTGCTTAAAGCTAGCTCTAAAATTATCTTGTATATAACCTAAGGAACCCAATATTTTGGCAAGGGAAGTTGGATACGGGAATGCTATGCTTGGGGAATATAAAGTATTGAATCATTCAAAGCTCCTTCAGTGGAAAACTGCAGCCATCTGGAGAAAAATGAAAACTTTAGAGTGTGTTAAGGAGTTTCATGTAACTAATGAAAGGGGGAATGGCAAAGAGGTTGGATTGTGATTTGCAAAAAGTCTTGTCACATAGCCTCAACTAAACCCAGCAATTTAAGCAGTGTTTACTTCACAAAGTGAGATAGATGAAAAATTATCTCAGCACTTTCACAGATGGAACAAAAGTAAAAAAAAAATAATGCCAACAACCTTGAACTTCTGGAGACTGAGATTATATATTAGATTATATATTAGCCAAAACAAGTACTTGTATAGATGCCTGGACCATATTATTGTGTTTTTTTTGACATTTCATTTTCAATCATTTAAAAATATACTCACATTTTATATTTTAAAGCCCATAATAGTCCAAAACTTAAGAGGCATGTCATGAATATTCCAATGAAGATAGCTGCAAAGATAATGTCTGTTGTACCTAGAGGAGGGGGCAAGCAAATTAAAATGTCAAATTCCAAATAGTTTCAAGTGTCAAGAGTTTTAAGTGACATTTTAGACATAGGGATCAATGAAATCAGTGGGATTGATTCCATGAGACTGCATCCATGAAAGAGAGAAATACATATTTGTACAGATAAGTGAGCTAAGGATACAGTTTAGCTCTGGCTTCTCCTTACTTTGAATTGTTTCATCTGATTATCGTGACTAAAATAATATAACTATTCTACACAATCTTTAGAGGTCATTAAACTCTAAAAGTTTAACGTTTAATGTTTTTAGCTTTTCCAATGGTAGAAGAAAATTGGCATTATCTCATTTTCAAACATCTAAAGTCATTGGATTCTTTCTAGTTAAAAACAACACAAACATGTCTTAAGTAAAAATGATCTATGAAGAGAAAAACTATTTGCCTTGAATAACTTACTAAGTAGTACAGTAAAAAAGGACAGTTCACTTCCAGTTGTTCCTCCAATGGTGGTGTTTGCCTTAATCCAAACTTTGTAATTGGTGATGGGTTGCAAAGACTTAAGTTTGTATTTCAGGATACTGCCATCCACAGTTTCTTCTATTAAGACATAAATGGAAGGTCAAGTAGTCATCTCACCCATCCCTTCAAGCCTCTTTCATTGTTTCATTCATTCCGAGTGTTTTTATGCTGTTTCAGGCTCTATATGATTTATAATAAAAGGAGGAGAAAGGCCCTCAGCAATTATGTGTAAAAAATCTTTCTATAGGTCATTTCCTTTCTCTGCCTTTCATTCTTCTTTGTTTTTAACCACCACTCTCTGAAACATTTCCGAAGTATAAAGCCAATCAACAGGGAGGCAGTGTGAGCCATAGCTTTTGGCTTCCCAGCTACTGAAAAGAGCAGCTCATGTATTTATTTAGAGAGCACAGATTAGAAAAGCATATTGTGAGCACTTAAGTGCTGTAAGTAATATCCTATTGAGTTTACACTGGAGCAGGATATTCACAACTGCTATCCCTTCAGCCATTCTTCCATGATATCTAATTGGAAGATGTTTGTGCGCGCACAGAAACACATTTTTTAAAAATGATTTTATTTACACCCTGCCTTTCTACTAAATTGAGCATGATCAATAGCACCCCTTCAGGATGGCTGTTAAGACTTCTTCAGAGCTATTTTATTTCCCAATAGATATTTGCAAAATAAGATAATTTCACAAAATCATCACTTAGAACTAGTCATTTAACTATTGCATCACTGGGACTCCTGTCCTAAAATATTTGGAATCTGACATTTATTTTGTTTGCCCTTCTTGCCCCTCCCCCCTGGCCAGGCATAGCAGATGTTGTCCTTGCAATTATCTTCATTGGAATATTGATGTCATGCCTATTAATTATTACATCCCTGGGGAGATGGATTCAGCCATTGTTAGGACTACAAAATCTGGATTAAAAAAAATCCGGTTAACCATTAGATCAGGGGTCCCCAACCCCTGGTCCATGGACCAGTACCGGGCCACGGCATGCCAGCAACCTGTCCGCACAAACAAGCAAAGCCCCATCCATAGGATGCAGGCAGCACACAGAACCACGCCCCCTCCAGTCTGCGGAAAAACCTCACTCTATGGAACCGGTTGGGGACCTCTGCATTTGATAGCAGCAAAGAGGTTCAGAAAATGAAATTCAATTGCCTACATGATTTGCTGATTTGCTAACTTCAAAGGTGGAAATGCTATTGGTTTGCTAATATTGTGTGCTTGAACAAAGTGACAATTGAGGCACTTTCACAAAGCACTGAGATACTCCAGCATTGATTCTGTATTTCTGCATCATGATCTGAATTTGACAGCTGAGCTTATCTTTTCTGATTTAACTATGATATAATTGTTTATAATGAAGCTCCCTTTCTACTCTGCTCAGGTCATTGCAATAGCATGCAACCATATTGCATCTATTATAAACACTGTGAGCCATCAAAAACCTTTCATTTTGAATGGACAAGGGTATCCTAGTCTAACCTAGTAGATTTAACTAATGACAGCCTCCTCCTATAATTATTTTTTACTGGGCACCCCTTGGGAAAAGCAGCTAAGCAATAGGGTAAAATAATGCCGCCACTATACATCATTATATAATGACATTATTATAAAGCCAGGCTCTGGGGAAATTCTCAGTCATCCAGGTCATGGCTGTCCCAAAAAACAGGGTCCAGTTGTCTTTTGAAAAAGCACTTTGGAGATATAAAGCTAGGTATTTTTCAGCAGAGCTACTCAGTTTGCTATTTAGAGTAAACTAGGACCATCCTTTAGAAACAACAAACACCTTTCCTACAAGCTTTAAAAAAGTTTAGGGAACCAAAGATAACAGGAAATATATTAAAGAAGTAAAAAACATAAGACCAAAAAGAATTGGAAGAAGCTAATGCCTTATGGTCAGTAGAGATGAGAAAGCAGAGTATATCTCTAGGACAGATTTAGGATTAAATAGTTGTACAAAGATAGTTAGATGAGACAGACACACAGACAGACAGACAGAGGCAAAGTCAGAGGTACTAAGAGAAATGATTTTAAAACAGTTAGCACCAAGTTTAAATAAAGGCTATCTCAGACTAAGAAAGCAGACCTCTGAAGTTAAAGCGTTGACAATGGCTGTTCTTTTGTTTCAGTTTGCATACATACCCAGTAGTTTGTTGTCTGTTTTATATATTATAGTATAGTTAATAATCACACCGTTCCTTTTTGATTTTGGAATTTCTTTCCATTTTATGGTGGCATAATCTTTACCAACATTTTCCAGTTCAGGGTCAGGACCACTAGATGGGACTAAATCATACAGAATAACTTTAACAGTTTCAAAATATCTTAGCAGTTAATTAGGAAATAGTTCTTCCAAAAAAAAATGCCCATGGCAAGCAACAGAGTTTTGATACTTTGGAAATGGCATGTACCACATATATACAGAACAACATAGGCCACTGGCCCAGAAAGATAATACTAATATATATAAAAAAGAGACTAAAATGGAAAATTTGGCAAAATTCTTGCCTTAAAGGTGGCTGATACTGAAATGTGACAGGTAAGTCTCATATCTGCTGGAGGTAACACTTTTGTTTGGATGCTATTGCCCATCAAAGCTCTTGCTCAGTGACCCTCCACTATTTTCAAAGAGGTAAGCAAGTTCAGACTTCCTTTGTATTTGTTAATCCCTTATTATAAATTGGGAAAAGACATTTCTGCGGAACAACATATCCATGCAAGCTTCTTAGCTAAAGCTGTTATGAATTCACTCCCTATCAGTCCAGAACCACTGTTTATACGTACCATTTTCATAGAAGTAGATACTGATGGAAGTTGGCTTTTTTATTTCATCTTTACACAAAGGGTATACTGAAAAATTATAGCATTTAAAATGTTTTAAGATTCCTGGAAGAAAACAAAAGTAATAGAATATTACCCTTCTTTTAAGGTTGCTAGCAAGAATCCTATTAATTGGTCCTTTCACACTACATTGCCAAGAAAGGCAGAAAAGTAAAACATGAAAATGAAGACTTCAAACTCTTGGTAGAGACTTTATCCTTGTACTGTACTTAATAAGTATTTCCAAATCCAGGAGGAATCCATGGGGGGGTGTCAAAATGGCAGCCGTGAACTGTGTAATTAAAGCCATAGTGTTTTTACATATGCTATAAAATGCGCCATAGCATATAAAAAGTGGAAGAGCTTCAATCATGCAGTTGCAACCACCATCGTAGATAATTCTGACCCCTCCTGCCCACCCTCGTTGCACTTTGTCTCTTTATTACATCTGCCACACAGATAAGTTAACATACCAATCTAGCATAAAAATGCTTTACAAATATTCATTTCCCTGCTGGACATGGTGGAACTAGAATATGCAGCGTGAATCAAGATGAACAAGCAGTTTCAAGAAGAATCTTCTAAACTAGATTGCTACATTTAATACTAACTTTATATTCTTACTAATTTTATTCATATGAGTATGCATTTATACCATGCATATTTTCCAAAATCTACCCTAGCACCAAGCAGCATGTAAGCAGAAATCTCATAAATGATGTATGGAAGGCTAAAATCTTTAAGCACAAAAAAGCCTTCCAAAGTAGTACCTGCAATTAAACCAAAAGCATTTAACATTGAGATAAAACCAGGTCAAAAGCTTCTATTATTAGTTTCTGAAGAATCAACAACAGCATGGGAAAATGCTTGCTCTATCTTTTCCCAGGAATTAATTAAGACCAATGATCACAGGGGAAAATGAATCCCAAGCCAAAGAGACTATCAACAGACTCAGAGAGTCTTTTTCTTTTTGATTGATTTTTAAGACACTCTTGGAACTCCAGAACTATCTTGGCAGAGGAGCAGAACATAATTACATGAAGCAAGACATTCAAAACAGCCATTTCTTTACGCCAAAAGTGTTGTGTGCCTACTGAATTGCATAGTTTAAGTAGCAATGGAGGACAATCTGGTCAATCTTCAGAATACAGTACTTCAGAATAACAGAGTTGGAAGGGAGCTTGGAAATCTTCTAATCCAACTCTCTGCTAAAGCATTCCTGACAAATGGCTGTCCAGTCTCTTCTTAAAAGCCTCCAGGGATTAGAGCATCCACAATCCCTGAAGGCAAGCCCTTCCACTGATTAATTGTTCTCACTGTTAGGAAATTTCTCCTTAGTTCTAGGGTGCTTCTCTCCTTGATTAGTTTCCATCCGTTGCTTCTTGACTTGCCTTCTGGTGCTTTGGAAAATAGGCTGACCCCTTTTTCTTTGTGGCAGCCTCTCAAATATTGGAACACTGCTATCATGTCCCCCCTCGTCCTTCTCTTCATTAGACTAGATATACCCAATTCCTGCAACTGTTCTTCATACATTTTAGCCTTCAGCCCTCTAATCATCTTTGTTGCTCTTTGTTGTTCTTTTCGAACAATCATTTGCTGTAATGGAATGTGAGAATGACCTTAGGAAATGGAGCAATGAGATGCCATCTAGGGAATTGTCAAATAAGAGGGAGCATAGCCCATTACTGCATAATGGGCACAGCAAGAGGATCAGGAGGGATTCTCCCTAAGTTATCAGGCTGTAAAGGTGACAGCGGGAAAACTATACTTTCAGACTTACAAAATTTAATGTAGGATTATAATAAGGTATAATTAGCTTATTTGTCCACTGGTTAAGAGAAAGGGGGAAGCAAAGGAAGATGTGGTTGCAATTGACAAGTTTATTAAGAAATTTAAGGAACAAAAGGCAAAGTATAAGGTAGAGGAAGGACATGGCGAAAGTAAGGATGGGTTGCAAATATAGACATGCATTCTGGTGTAAATTAGACTTAACTATATTTATTTTCATTTTTCTTATCTCATGCCTTTAACTTCTTCAACTTAATATTTCTTACTCCTTTGTGCTTGGCCTGAACTTGCTTGATCTTAAAAAAAGAAGTAGCACAGTGATACATGTGTACAATGCTAGTCCGGCTTCCGGCCTGGGCACAGCACGGAAACGGCATTGGTCGCGTTGGTTGATGATCTCTGGAGGGCTCGGGATAGAGGCTGTTCCTCTATCCTGGTCCTGTTAAACCTCTCAGCGGCTTTTGATACCATCGACCATGGTATCTTCTTGCACCGGTTAGGGGGGTTGGGGGGCACCGTTTTATGGTGGTTCTCCTCCTACCTCTCGGACAGGATGCAATTTGTGTTGGCAGGGGGGCAGAGGTCAACCTCGAGGCGCCTCACTTGTGGGGTACCACAGGGGTCGGTCCTCTCGCCTCTCCTGTTCAACATTTACATGAAGCCACTGGGTGAGATCATCCGTGGTTTCAGGGTGGAGTTTCATCAGTACGCAGATGACACCCAGCTGTACATCTCCACCCCGGACCACCCCAACGATGCCGCGGAAGTGATGTCCCGGTGCCTGGATGGGGAGGAACAGGCTTCATCTCAACCCGTCCAAGACCGAGTGGCTGTGGTTTCCGGCGTCATGTCATAGCCAGTTGGTTCCATCTCTGGCTATCGGGGGTGAGTCATTAGCCCCCGCGGAGAGGGCCCGCAACCTGGGCGTCCTCCTGGATGCTTGGCTGTCTTTAGACGATCATGTGACGGCCGTGGCCAGGGGGGCTTTTCATCAGGCTCGCCTGATACGCCAGTTGCGCCCCTTTCTGGATCGGGACGCCCTACGCAC
>NW_015388266.1:37756-45494 GCF_001527695.2 Protobothrops mucrosquamatus
TGCCGTCGGCCAGACAATGCCGGCTGGCGACCCCCAGGGGGAGAGCCTTCTCTGTGGCAGCTCCTGCCCTCTGGAATGACCTACCCCCCGACCTACGTACAGTTGCGGACCTGCGCCTTTTTCGCCGAGCCCTGAAGGCCCATCTATTCCGTGCGGCCGGCCTGGCGTAGTTTGATTATGTTTTAGTGGGGGTTTTTGTTTGGGGTGTTTTTAGAACAGGCCCGTTATTTAATTTGATTTTAGAACAGAAACTATTTATTTATTATTGTGGTTTTTAGTATCGCCTGTTCACCATCCTGAGTCCCGTAAGGGAGATAGGGCGGTATATAAATTTAATTAATAAATAAATAAATAAATAAATAAATAAATAAATAAATAATCCCCAAATTAATCTCTCAATGACTTACAATCTTTAGTTACAGAAAAACAAAGAGGGAAGATAAGAAATAATTGAAAAGTATACTTTAAATAAAAAGACAATACTTAAAAACACTACCACTCATAGTATGTGCAATTAGCCTTAAAATCATACCTTTGGGGGAAGTCCATTTTGTGGTATTTCTTATCCTATGCCAAGATCGCTTGTATGTGTTTTCCTCCGACTCATACCATTCGATAAGATAACCATCTATTTCTGAATTTGTTAAATCCCATGTCAAATTCATTTCCTCGTTTGCAACAGAAGCATTCAGATGAAGAATTTTTGGTTCTATGAGAATAATTGCCCATGTTAACTAGGTTGAGTAAATGTCAGCAATTTAAGCAATGATTGCAACTGGCAATGCATGGCAGTGGTGATTTACAGCAAACAGAAACAGAAAACTATAGCACGGTAATATATATATATATATTAAATACTGAGAAAAAATTTCACTGTTTCCTTACAGAAGATGTGGCAACTTAAATTGGAACACAGGTAGTCCTTGACTTAGGATCACAACTGAACCCAAAATTTCTATTTCTCAATGAAACATTTCTGAGGTGAATTTTGAATACACACACATACACATTCCTCTATGTAACAAAGCTAAGAGCCATTTTCACCTAACAACCACTTATTTCTTCTTTAAAAAGATACCTTTAGATTGGATTTTAGAGCTGGAGGAAGCATATATAACTGTAGCAACAAATTTATTTGATAATATTTTTCTTAATAAAAATCCATATATTTAGCAAGCCTTTCCAATGTCCATGGAGATTCTCAGTCATCCCAGTCATGGTTGTCTCAAAGGTGTTTTTTGAGAACTAATCCTTCCATCGCCCCCACCATCCCAACTGATGAAGTTTCTTGAATGAGAAGCAAAACATCTTTTTCCTCAAGGAAAAAACATAGTCCAGTTGCCTTTTGAAAAAGCCCCTTTGAGACAAACCTTTCCAATCTTCTTTCTCTCTGCCAGAATATTTGTAAATCAGGGTTGAAATGAGGGATCCTTGATGCTTTCTGCATTTGATTGTTTTCTTGTAAAAGTTTCATTACCCAAACATTGTCAGTGTTCTGATGAATATGAGCACTGGTGATGTTACCAAGTTTAGGTAATAAAATGTTTGCAAGAAAACAACCTAGCTCAGAGAGCACCAAGGACCCCTCACTTAGGAAACAGTTGTGGATACACAGAAAGATTTCAGCTAAGTTAAAGTTTGAAAGGATGTTACAGAAAATAGAAAATGGTTGAAATCGTCAACAAAGCACCAGTGGCACATAAGTAGTAATACAGTATACAATATAAACAATAACAACAAAAAGCACTTTCTTATTCTGTGTGTGTGTGTGTGTGTGTGTGTTGTGTACAGTATTTGCATAAACTTACTCATTGTTTTTTCCTGTTTTGATGATGGAACTCTAATAGTAGCTTCAGGAGACTCTCCAGCACTGTTATGAGCAGTAAAACTGATATTATAGGCATCCTCCGTCAGGCTGAGAATGACAAGCTCTTTCTGATTGTATTTTTTTTCAAAAGTAATGTTGCTGTTTTCTGCAATGTATCTTACTGTATAGCCAGTTATGATTCCTGAAGATGGGAATTCTTTATTTACCTGGTCAGTTTATAGTAGCAATTAAGAAGAACAAATGGTTAAACATGTATAGGATTGGACTCCTCAAAACCTAATGCATGAAAAATAAAACTGTAAAGGAGCACTTGAAAAGTATGTACAAGTTAGCTGTAGAGTTATAATTATTCATAGTTCCAGGCAATTTTGCACCATACAAATGTGCAAATGATTAAAACACATTTACAGTAAACAATTAAAACAGAACTGTTAAAATCTAAATAGTTAAGCAGCATAAATTGGATGGGGAGGAATAGGCTTCGACTCAACCCATCCAAGACCGAGTGGCTGTGGTTTCCGGCGTCACGACATAGCCAGTTGGCTCCATCCCTGGCTATCGGGGGCGAGTCATTAGCCCCCGCGGAGAGGGCCCGCAACCTGGGCATCCTCCTGGATACTCGGCTGTCTTTAGACGACCATATGACAGCCGTGGCCAGGGGGGCTTTTCATCAGGTTCGCCTGATATGCCAGTTGCGCCCCTTGCTGGATCGTGACGCTCTACGCACGGTCACTCAAGCCCTCGTTGTTTCCCGCCTGGACTATTGCAACGCTCTCTACATGGGGCTCCCCTTGAGGTGCACCTGGAGGCTCCAGCTAGTTCAGAATGCGGCCGCGCGGGGGATCCTGGGGGCCTCTAGATACTTCCATGTAACACCTTTCCTGCGCGAGCTGCACTGGCTGCCGGTGGCCTTCCAGGTGCGCTTCAAGGTGTTAGTAACAACCTTTAAAGCGCTCCATGGCAATGGACCTAGGTATTTGCAAGACCACCTCCTACCAAACACCTCCCTTCGACCAGTCCGCTCCCACAGAGAGGGCCTCCTTAGGGTGCCATCGGCCAGTCAATGCCGCCTGGTGACCCCCAGGGGGAGAGCCTTCTCTGTGGCAGCTCCTGCCCTCTGGAATGACCTACCCCCCGACCTACGTACAGTTGCAGACCTGTGCCTTTTTCGCCGAGCCCTGAAGGCCCATCTATTCCGTGCGGTCGGCCTGGCGTAGTTTGATTATGTTTTAGTGGGGGTTTTGTATGGGGTATTTTAGAGCAGGCCTGTTATTTAATTTGATTTTAGAACAGAAACTTGCGTATATTTACCGTGGTTTTTATTATCGCCTGTTCACCGCCCTGAGTCCCGTAAGGGAGATAGGGCGGTATATAAATTCAATAAATAATAATAATAATAAATTAAAAGGCAAACATGGGATATTTTTTTCTCAATCCAATCTGGTTCCCGTATTGACTCTGCTTGTTAGAAGGTTGCAAAAGGGGATCACATGACCAGGGGACACTGTAACTGTTATAAATATGAACCAGTTGTCTATCATCCAAATTTTGATCATCTGACCATGGGGATGTTGCAACGCTCATGTGAAAAATGGTCATAAGTCCCTTTTTTCATTCCCTTGTAACTTCAAATAGTCACTAAATGAATACTTGTAACTCAAAGTCTACCTGTAATTGTTATTTAAACAATATCAGCGTTTCATTTTAAGAAATTGTAATAACCACGATTCCTAAACTTCTGATATCAGACTCAAGAAGCAGAGAAGAACTTTGAACACCATATGTGTGTGTGTGTGTGTGTGTGTGTACATTCATAAAAAGAAACTGGAATTTTTAAATGTCCTGATATTTGTTTACCTTCCACAAAAGGCGCATCCTTCTTTCATTAGGATGAACAGTTTCAATTACTCTCCATAAGTCTACTTTCGAAGGGGCTGTTAAGAATAATGAAACAAAATTTTAAAATATGAAAACAAAATGCATAAACAGATCACTTGGACAGGCATCACTCCCTTCTGTAGGTTAAGTAATGGTAGTCTTCTCTAACAGCAAACAGACACTGGACTTAACAAGAACACAATGATACCCAATTCTTTCTCATCTTTTCTAAGGCTCCAGTTTCAGCTGTATTCTAGTAACTGTCAGGCCATCATGATTAGCTAGAAATACTTAATCTAATTAAAAGAGATATCAAGTGCAACCATATTATCAAAGAACCTCTAGGCATGCAGTATATGTTTAAAAAAAAAAAGCAGAAGTTTCTTTCAATATCAGTGTCAGCCATTCAAGGTGGCCAGATCAAGAAACAAGACACCAGAAAAAAGACTAAAATTCTACTTTACTGATAGACTTAAAAAAAAACCCATCCAGAATCTTGAAAACTAGTGGTATCTCTCCTTTCATACTAGGAAGAATCAAGGCAGAGACATTTTAAGTCTCTTTCTCGTGATTTTTTTTGTTTTCCCACATTGAGCCCATGTTCTATTAATGGTCTTTGCATATTTTCTCCAAGGTCACTTGCTATTTAACATAGAACTGTGTCTATCACCAGACAAACAAGTTGCTCTAAAGGATGTCAACTGGGAAGAAATGCTCATGGAAGAAGCATATCACCACAGATTCCACAACATTATCCACAATTCCATTTGTGGCTGGAATGTGCACTTGCAAAAAACAAGAGCCATTTGCACTATTTATTATTTATGTATTTATATTTCATCATTTTCAACTGCCCGTCTCCCTTAAATTATATTTTGCTTAACTAAAACTCAGCTAAATTAAATGAGCTCCCTGTATAAGTGTGGCAGAAACAATATATGTGCCATTTTTTGTGTGGCTTTTTAAATAAAGTTTATAGTTTATTTATTTATTTATTTAAAACATTTATACAGCCATCTATCTTCTAACCAATTCTGGGTGGCTCCCAAGAAAAGTTAAAACAATATATAAAATCATATTGAAACTATAAAACCAAACCACATTAAAAAGTTAAAAACAACAAAGACCTGGCATCAAGTCAAACATCTAATGTGTGCAGTTATCCAATCTTTCCCCATGCATTTGGGGGGAAAGCCAGGTCCTCAAAGCTTTACAGATAGGGGCCTGCCGAACTTCCAGGGGACAAATATTCCATAGGGCAGGGGTAGCCATGGAAAGGCATGCTACACAGCTCCCATCACATGGCAATATTTAGGAGAAGAGACTAGAACCATGCCCACCCTATCCAACCTGATAGGATACGTAGATGGTGGTCCCGAAGATAACCTGGTCCTGTGCCACATAAAGCTTTGAAGGTGATGGTCCTGTGCCACATAAAGCTTTGAAGGTGATGACCAACACCTTGAATTGCACCCAGAAAGAAACTGGAAGCCAATGCTGCTGACGTAACTGAGATTTTACATGGACAAATTTAAGGGGCCCCATTACTGTGCCCGCTGCTGCATCCTAGACCCGTTGAATTTTCTGGATGGTCTTCAAGGGCAGCCCTATGCAGAGTGCATTACAGTAATCCAAAGAGTAATAGACCAAAGCATGAGTGATAGTTCTACCTTTAACCTTTATTAACCATGACTTGAGATGTTTAAATCTGCAAATGAAATCTCTATGCCAGACTTGGCTATGTTGTTCTTACCTTGTTCTTCTGTTCTGCCTATTACTTTGTTGCTCCATTCACTCCAGGGACTCGACTCATGGGGCTCACCAAGCCTACACCGAACAGCAACTGTATAATTTGTAAAATTCCATAGGCCAGTGAGATTTGCAATTTGATTTCTGACATAATGTTTGATCGGGATACTGATGTCTGCCTAAAAATAAACATAACTGTTGTTTCAATTACCGTGGTAAAAGAATAAATTCAAAATTGTAAATAAGGATTATCATACATCCAGATTTCCCTAGACACAGCTTCTTTTCAGTTTATGAAAGCTCAATCCAGCTAGGAATAGAAAATATTGTGTTTATTTTATAGAAGACAAGCTTTTACTTCACTAATTGAGAGTGAAGGGAGGTCTTGTGGTGGAGGGAGGTCTTCTTATCCTGAATGATAAGAACTGAAGCTCTTCCTTGCCATTTGTCATAGAGTCCAAACATTACCGACAAATTTGCCTATGGATAGCTTCTTACTAGAAGCATAAACATTTTTGAGCTGTACAGTAATCAGAATCAAGATCACGTGAAGTGTTAATACCACTTTACAATGCCTTGGTAAGGCCACACTTGGAATACTGCATCCAGTTTTGGTCACCGCGATGTAAAAAAGATGTTGAGATTCTAGAAAGAGTACAGAGAAGAGCAACAAAAATGATTAGGGGACTGGAGGCTAAAAAATATAAGGAACGGTTGCTGGAATTGGGTATGTCTAGTTTAATGAAGAGAAGGACGAGGGGGGACATGATAGCAGAATTCCAATATCTCAGGGGCTGCCACAAAGAAGAGGGTGTCAAGCTATTTTCCAAGGCGCCTCAAGGCAGGACAAGAAGCAACGGGTGGAAACTAATCAAGGAGAGAAGCAACCTAGAACTAAGGAGAAACTTCCTGACAGTTAGAACAATTAACCAGTGGAACAACCTGCCTCCAGAAGCGGTGAATGCTCCAACACTGNTTTTTTTTTTTTTTTTTTTGCTACCATCATTCTATTTCTATTTGCAGGTCTTTGTATTGTGTGACTTTGTTACTTCTTTATTTTGTTGATTCCAGGTACTGCAATGTCCACTATCCAGACCTTTTTATCTTTCTTATTAATATTTGTTAAGTCTGGAATGTTATGCGGCAGTTGCTTCTCTGTTTGAATTCTAAAGTCCCAGAGCACTTTACTTCTTCAATTACTATTACTTTGTGCATTTTGTTGTCTCACCAGCTCTTACTTCCAGGTAATGATATTTGCTACTTGTCATGCCTTTGTAGTCAGTCTATGAGATTATTATTCATATCAGATCAACTTGCTTTCCTTTTCATGACAGAGTGACCCCTTAAACGATAATGGAAATGCAGTGGACATACTATAGCAGTGGTGGTGAACCTATGGCACGGGTGCCAGAGGCGGCACTCGGAGCCCTCTCTGTGGGCACACGTGCCATTGCCCCAGCCTCGCCTCCGCCCACAACCCCCTCTCCAGCAGCCCCTCTGAAGGAGAGTCACTCCTGAACGTGGCCCACGCGGAGCAGCGCAGCCAAGGACATGGCAGCTAGGCAGCGTAGACAAGACTCTGCCCTCACACCCCATCATGCACAGTTGATGCTGCAGGGCGCGGGCAGAGGGCATGGCCGCCATAGCGCTGCTGGGCTGCCTGGGCAATCTGCAGCAGGCCCTGGAGGTGGTGAGTGGCCCTGTGGGCAGGTGGGGCGGGGCAGGGGCAGGGCAGGGGGTGGAGCGGGGGCGGGACCAGTTTTTGGGCACTCGGTCTCTAAAAGTTTCGCCATCACTGTACTATAGTGCACCTTGTCATTAACAAAGCATTCTACAAAGTTCCTCATACGATTTAGTACAGAAGATAACAAGATGTCAGCTGTATTATGCTAATGAAAAAGGAGAATTATATTTTATGCTACCAAGCTGATTGAACAATCATGCCCAACAAGGGTACAGGTTGTGCATCAAACTGGAAGGAACGGCAGGGTCCACTCTGGAACCTGTAATAGTTCACATATGTATAAATAATTTGAGTGATGGTTTAGAAAATACATTGATCAAATCTGCAGAGAATCAATGGTAAGATGAAAAACAAACAGGATTAGAACAGTATCAAGATTTAGGAGCATCTTTACAAACCAGAATTATTATTATTATTATTATTATTAAATTCAATTTATATCCCGCCCTTCTCCTTGCGGACTCAGGGCGGCTGACAATCGATTAAAATACACAAATAACAATTACAAAATTAAAATTAATTAAAAAGAAATATTTAAA